>NC_034176.2:22772177-23007177 GCF_002021735.2 Oncorhynchus kisutch | reverse complement strand
ACCAGCAGGGATTGGTAGAGTGAGCTGCATAAAGTTAGAAAACTCACAGGCAGGAGAATCCTTAAGATCTACCATCAAGTCTGAATAATAAGGCCTCGAAAAACAACTTTCAGTGACTCAGATTAAACAAATCAAATTAATAATAAATGATATTGAAGGGCAAACATTTTTATGTAGGCATAAGGGCATGTGTCTATGTGATGTGAATGAATGTTGTTGAAATGTTTTGGTATATTTTTGGACAAGTGACATTTTAAGTTGTTTGACTGATCTAATGGATTGTATGAAGACCAGGTGCCGTTGCTGCATATCAGTTTCTGACTGTTCACTGGAAGCGCTACTTTGTCGCAGGCCTACTGTTTTCAACTCTTTCTCTCACTCTCAACCTCAATGGTCTGCTATGAAAAGCCAACTGATATTTACTCACAGTGTTATACTGTTGCACCCTCTATAACCACTTTGGTTATGACTCTGCTGGTCATCTATGACCGTTTAAACGTCTTTAAGAACGATCTGGCCTTAATGGCCATGTACTGTTATAATCGCCACCCGGCAGAGCCTGGTTCCTCTAGGTGATTCCTGCCTTTCTAGAGTTTTTCCTAGCCACTGTGCTTCTACATCTGCATTGCTTGCTCTTTGGGGTTTTAGGCTGGGAATCTATATAGCACTTTGACACCTGCTCTTGTAAAATGGGCTTTTATAAAATACATTTGAGTGCAATTTGGGTTGTACATGGACCAAGTTAATTGTTTTTAAGGATGGGACATTTTGACTTGATGTTTCTGTTAAATCTATCAATTTTTATTTGTCACATACACATGGTTAGCGGATGTTAATGCGAGTGTAGCGAAATGCTTGTGCAGTTTCCAAGGAACGCGAAGCGAGGCGGCCATCTCTGTCGGCGCCGGAAGTACTCACTCCTGCTGTGATGCAAAGGGTGTGACTGCAAGTGATGTGGAAGGTTATTGGGTGATGGAGTAACCTCTAGCCTGTCTGATTTTATATTGTATACATTTGTAATGTTTTATTTTAATTTTATCTAGGCTACACAGCTTTCTTCAGTATCCACTGGGATGCAATGGTAATGACCATTTACGCACAAGGTTAAAGAAAGCATATCTGAAAACTCACAATGGATGTTGGTCAGGTGACCATGTTTTTTTAACTTGTTTTACAGCTTCAATTTAGCTTTAGGCATAATTGTTCACAATCAGCATTTCCTTGTCTCATCAGTTGTCCCTGCTGTAAAGCTCCAATAGGACATTTCATTAAGTGATAATAATCAGGTCACTTATTTCATCTTTAATTGCAGGTTTTCATTTTCATTGTTGCTGCAGACAAATGCACTGTGCATTTACAACATTACTTGTGTGCAGCAACATTTTAAGAGTAACATGTACTATGCACATGTTGATTTAAACAGCTAATGAACACAGAGCAGAAACTGACAAGTAGCCATATTTAACACTTTTCCCATCATGCCCTGCTGTCTTAATTAATTTACGGCATCTGATCGGAGACCTCATTCCCTTTCAATGTGTTCAATGCTTTTCACCATGGGACATATGTGAATGAACAAGCTATTATTATTTTTAAGGCTTGAAAAAGTATGACATGATCTTAGAATCCTTCATATTCTGTGTATCATCTGAGGTACCCTTGGTGGTGTTCTTGTTGATGTAACAGTGCACCCTCACTGAAGGCTTCTGTCCTGCTTCAAGGGCTCTCCCCTAACCAGGAAAAAAATATTGATTCTGGTACAGACTGGCTATCAGGTGTTTCATCATTAACAATACCCTGCATGCCTTTCATATTGTGCAGGGAGATGAAAGGCATCAGCACTGGATGACAAATGTTTTTGTAAGCATTATGGCACTAGAGGTTGACAATAACCTCACCAACCTTGAAAGTACAAGCAATTCTCCCTGTCAGATGGCACTATATCAAAGCTAGCTTCCCCATGATGTCCGGGTCTCCACTGGCCTAGTGACCTGATCAGACAGTTTTGTTCTGTTGGCCAATTCTAGACTTCAGTTCAAAAAGCAAAGTTTGTTACAATGAGAGCTGCTTGTATCTTTATTTTGATTGTACAGTTCAATGCAGAGGCAGGTTCTATTAAACATGTTTTAATAGAAGCTGTCATATTTAAATAAAGAGCATAGTATTTATTACCCTTGTTCTTTTCCTTTAACAGAAGACCCTTGTCATAGGTTTTTCTTGTGTCAATATTGTTTGTTCACTGGTCTCTGAAAGTTATATTTACTTGCACAGTAGGCTGAACATGTCCTGAGATAATGAACACGTTAAAAGCACACGAGCATCTAGAACAAGAACAGGCTACAAGTGTGATACCAGCTAGGTAAGCTATACTGTTACACATGATCATGTGTTTCTGATAGAGAACTTTCCATAGTTGTTCTCTCTTCAGATGGAACCCTGAAGAGAGGGTAGCAATTCACTACTGTGGCTTGTCAATGCCTCTGCCTCAGTACCACAGTGGACCAGACTCACTATGAGCCGGTTTCCCTCGCAGTTGTCTACTCTTATGCAACCAGAGGAAACTGCCTGAAGCTACAAGAGAATGCTCAGTGTGATCTGTATGTTTAGTTACACATTCCTCAGGTGTGGCATCCATGCGCTTGCCTTGAGGAATGTTTTCATGGGCAGGTCTAGATCAACTACACTATACATCACTTAAAAGAGATTCTGATACTTTTTAGCCAGTAGTTCTGAAAGTAGCACTCACGAGCCAAAAGTGGACTCGTGCAGATATGTGCACCACATCATTGCTCTCTCTCTCTCCTGTGTGTACATCTTGCTAGCTGTCACTCATTATGTTTATGCATGTATGAACTACACATCCAGCCCAAAGTGGGAGTTAAAAAATAAATCTTCTCGCAAAATGTCCGGAGTCTTTATGTTTTTGATGTCTGACTTTCAAATCTACTCTCCTCCTTGCAACAGATGCACATATACCATTGGAATAACTTATTTGTAAGTAAAAACAAATAGTTCATAAAATATGGCCATCATTTAAAGCACTCAAATTTAAATATTAAATACAATTACATTTGTCATGACTGTCCTGTGAGGATCACAATGGGTCAGGTCAGCTTGGCAATGGTTACAATAACCAGACCTTCTCTCACCCACAGAAGAGATGAAGAGGGAACTGGACCGGTTTGACAGTTCACACCCTGTTGTAAATTACAGGAGAAGAGGGCTCCTTCTCCCCCTCCAGTAAAATCCACCAGAGGAATTGTTAATAGGTGTTTCGTGCTGAAAGTCAAAAGTGGAAAGTGGAACAATAATTCTAACATAAGAATGTGGGGAGCTATAAAAAAAAACTCATACCATTTTTTAAGACATCACAAAATGAAAAGCAGTATGGATGAAATACTAAGTATATCCCCTTTATCAAGTTTCCATATAATATGAAAAATGTATGTATTTTTAAGATATGAATGTGATTTTTGGAGCCATAAGAGAGAGTTAGTTTTACATAACTTTGTGCACAGTAAGTAGCCACGCCCCAATTGAGGTCAGAGAGCATGTCAGCCTGATGGAACCGTCCCCTTCGGCCAGAGTGCATAAAAGGATTGCCACAAAAATAACATTAGATCAAGAAAGACGGTGAGTTGCAGCCACGTCTAAAGTGGTTTAAACGCAGAATCTCAGAGACAAGGAAACGGGGGCTACACATTTGAAATGGTTGGAACTTTGAACCTCAACACAAGGTGAAGAAATAAACTCACCTTCCTTTGGACCGGAACATTGCCGGGTTGCAGCTGTTCATGTCAAGGGGTCTGAGTCCTGAACCCTGAGTAATCGGCACGAGGCGTGGGTGAGAGGCTCGCCTTCCAGACAATCACTGGTGCGGCTGGTTAGCTGCCCTCATCACCAATGGGAACCACTGACATGGCTGGCCGTCTTCCAGAGTGAACAACAGTAGAAGATTGATGTGATAGTTAAAGCTCTTTAGAGTTTAATTCAGGAGATGGTCATTCTTTAAATAACCTCTTCCATGGTGCCCCAAATCCTAATGAGTTAATTGTTACATGATTCATTTAATTGGGTAACAATTAAACATAGTTAGTTGATTAAATAAATAACAGTCATCAGATTAATGAAAGTAAAGTCAAGACACTACACAATGGAAAAAGACAAAATATGGTCTGCTGAAAAAGATTGCAGGGTACAAAAATAGTTTTTGGCTGGTTCATTGTTCTATGGTAACTTACAGTGCACCACTGACACTGTCATATCCCCCATCTTCTTCTGTATCACTGGAACACACCAGACTGGGCAGCACAAAGGTACAACCATCACCCTGCTCACAGGACAAGGCCCCAAAGAGGAGGGAGCGAACCTAAGGAACCAAAACACAATTCATTGTTAATAGACAGCTGAGCAGACTACGAGTATGAGAAAAACAATCACCAAGCTGTAAAACAGTTTTCAACATATTGTCAGCAGTATGGTCTGGCAGTTCTTAGGTAAAATTGCTGGGAATATTAAGTCTGTGCAGCCTGCCAGACACCTTGCATCCATCACAATTCACCTTCATCCTGTCTGTCTTTGAGGGCAATCACACCTCACATGGTGAGACATTATTGCAAATGTATTTCTAATTTAAAGGTTGAAGTAAGGCATTATCCATAATTTGGCACTTACCAAAGTATAGTACCAGTCAGAGCCTGCCAAAATCCCAGAACACAGTGGCTTGAGGGCACAAGCGGAGGTCCACCAAAGTTCAAACTCTGTTCTAATTTATCTTTGGGGACCATTTCTATTAAATCAAATCAAATTTATATAGCCCTTCGTACATCAGTTGATATCTCAAAGTGCTGTACAGAAACCCAGCCTAAAACCCCAAACAGCAAGCAATGCAGGTGTTGAAGCACCTTGGCTAGGAAAAACTCCCTAGAAAGGCCAAAACCTAGGAAGAAACCTAGAGAGGAACCAGGCTATGAGGGGTGGCCAGTGCCGGGTGGAGATTATAACAGAACATGGCCAAGATGTTCAAATGTTCATAAATGTCCAGCATGGTCAAATAATAGGTCTGGGACAGGTAGCACGTCCGGTGAACAGGTCAGGATTCCATAGCCGCAGGCAGAACAGTTGACCTTGGAGGAAGCAGGAGTTGTGATGCCAAGACCTCTGTGTGTGTAATGTGGTGTTCTGACTGTCAAAATCTTCTCTCATGAAGGCTGCTCCACTGAACACTGGGCTTCCCTGGCTGGATACTAGCAACTTGCCTGCAGAGGGAAACCCCTGGGCCAGGGGGGGACCAGCATCTGCCTCACCCTCTGGAAGCTCTGCAGAATCTCCACACCCGAGAGCATATAAGGACCATTACTCTAAGTCTGCCTTTAGCAATTCCCTCTAGTGACCTGCCTATCTTTATATACAGTTTAAGATTTAAAACAGATTATGCCTGTCAGTCTTAAATCAATATAAATGAACTAACTACATTTGTGATAGTCAACAAACTAAAGCAATAGGTCTACTGTATTCTAATAGACATACATAGATACAGTAGATACCCAATAGAAGTTAGATGAGATAGCGTGCAATGTCTGGTGGATGTCCTGGATGGGTGGGAAACACGGGCCCGGTGATGTACTGGGCCGTTTTCACCCTCCGCTGGAGGGCCTTGCGGTCGTGGATGGAGTAATTCCCTTACTAGGCCATAATACAACCGGTCAGGACACTCTCGATATTGCAGCGGTAGTATTTGGAGAGGACCCGGGGTGGCTTGCCAATTTTCATGCACGGCGACCAAATGAACCAATCAATGAAAATAACACCCTCCCTACAATCAAACACGGGTGAGGTTTGACAATGCTGTGGGGTTGCTTTGCCACCTTTGGTACTGGGGGCCTTGAAGTGCGCAAGGCATCATGAAATCAGGAGATATTTGTGTGTTTTGGAGTCCAATGCTCAACCCAGTGTCCAAAAACTGGGTCTCCGTTGAAGGTTGTGGGTCTTCCAGCAGGACAACCACCCCAAACACACATCAAAAAGCACCCAGGAATGGTTCAAAAAGAAACGCTGGACTGTTCTGGAGTGGCCAGCAAAGAGTCCAGATCTGAATCCCATTTAAAACCTATGGCGAGATCTGAAAACAGCAGTTGGTGGAGGGAATCCGTCAAACATTGAAGAATAGGAGCAGTATGCTGCTGGAGAGTGGGCCAAATTACCAGTAGAAAGGTGCAGCAAGATCGTTTATGGTTATAGGAAACATTTGTCTGCAGTTATCTTGACCAAAGGCTGTGCAACCAAGTACTAGCTCCAGGGTGTCTATGCCATTTGTCTTCATTTAAAAATTTAAAATAAATTGTAAACTTAAGTTTACAAAATAAAATTGGTTCTGCAATGTTGAAAATCCAATAACAAGGTGTGGAGACCAAAAGTGTTTTTCAGTTTCAACTTATTTTAAGAGAAATAGGGAATTGTCTAAGAAAAGTGCAAAAGTGTCACTATATTTGGCCAGAACTATATGTACAATTCATTTGAAAGCTGTGGGTACATAACACAGGACATGTTTAAGCTTGGGGAGAGAGAGGGAGCCCTGACAGGCGTTAACTACATGGTCAACATGGTCCGACTGGGACTGGTGCAAAACCCACCTCAGGCAGCTCAGAGCAGACACTTAAGAGAAATAGATAGAGGCGGGCAAGGACAGCCACACTGAGTGACATCATCGCCACAGCAACGTAACAGGTTAGTGACTGTAGGGATTACAGCCTGTCAGTCTGTCAGGCCTCTAACCCAGCCAGCACGTCCTTGCCCCAGATAGCCAGGCTCTGTTAAACTACCACGACACTGTTCTGTAACACAACACCCACTGAGGCACCAAAAAAAGCACACGATGGCAAACTGCCTCCAGTAAGAATGACATCACTGGCACAGCTAGTTCTATGATTCAAATATACTCTACTGTGACTGTCACATGATTGGACAAGCGCTTTAAGGCTATTTATGGCTGTTTGCTTTTTTATATGCTATTGAGAAACTGCTTCTCCCTAGGACAAAATGTCCTCCATTTTTCCACAACATGCTCCCTAACAAGGGCTTCCCTATCTATTTGAAATAATTTGGCTAATGTCTATTTGAAATAACTCGGCCACTTCTACATAAAACATCATTTAATTTACCCTTATGGTTGCCCTGGTGACGACATAATAGACGATGCAGATAGAAGCAGATTAAGAGCAGCAAGTGATACTGGTGATGTTGTGTATTACACAATGATGCACCAAATACAGAACCTCCCCTATTGGTGGTGGTATAATTACTGTATAATAAATGGTGATGGCTACCTTAGTGCAGCAGGAGCCTGGGCCTCTGTAGCCTGGGAGGGGTCCTGCTCTCTGGGTGGACAAAAGTAGCCAACACCACACTGACCTCCAGCACCATATCTTCCACACTGAAGGACACAGGCCTGACAGACAGCAGAGCACAGCATCAGCATACCTGTAATCAGGGCACTGAGATTTCTCCAATCATGTGACCAGACCGGGAAAAACTCTGGACCTTATTTAGGATCTAAGTAAAAAGAGGTATAATCACAAGGACCAGGATACTTACTTTCATGCAGCGTCAAAGTGGGCAGACACCCGTAGACCATGTGATTAAGAAAATTACAGAAATCCCTAGAGAAGAGGTTAATATATTAAACACATGCATGTTTGGAGACAACTAATGTTCATCATTAACTGATGTCTCAAAGTTTGATCATTCACCACACGTGAAAATAACAGGTCATGGTGTATCACAACATTCTGCTACTCTGCTAGACAGCAATGTACATTAGGTGACAGGGCAAATTTGACCAATGTCATGCCTCTTCAACCTCATTAGGCTGAAGAAATATGTCTTGGCCCCTAAGATCCTCTTTTACAGATGCACGATTGAGAGCATGCTGTCAGGCTTCATCACCACCTGGTACGACAACTGCACCGCACGCAACCGCAGGGCTCTCCAGAGGGTGGTATGGTCTGCCCAATGCATCCCTGGGGGCAAACAACCTTCCCTCTAGGACACCTACAGCACCCGATGTCACAGGAAGGCCAAAAAGATCATCAAGGACAACAACCACCCGAGGAATAGCCTGTTCCCCCCGCTACCATCCAGAAGGCGAGGTCAGTACAGGTGCATCAAAGCTGGGACCAAAAGACTGAAAAACAGCTTCTATCTCAAGGCCATCAGACTGTTAAATAGCCATCACTAGGCGGATACCTCCCGGTTACTCAACCCTGCACCTTAGAGGCTGCTGCCCTATATACATAGACATGGAATCACTGGTCACTTTAATAATGGAACATTGGTCACTTTAATAATGTTTACATACTGTATTCTATTCTACTGTATTTTAGTCAATGCCACTCCGACATTGCTCGTCCTAATATTTATATATTTCTTAATTCAATTCTTTCACTTTTACATTTGCGTATTGTTGTGAATTGTTAGATACTACTGCACTGTTGGAGCTAGGAACACAAGCATTTCACTACATCCTCACTTGCATCTGCTAAATATGTGTATGTGACCAATAAAATTGGATTTGATTTGTTGCTGTGTATGCTAGCCATGACCTTTGAAGTTGTAGAGGTCAATCACAGTGAAAGGGGTAATCATGTTTTCAGTGGACTTGCTGTTTCCCAAGCCCAGAAACTAGAGCCCCTGTGTGTGACACTAGCACCTCTAACACACTGTGACAGGTAAGACTAGCAGCAATGTAGACTAGCTCACTGTCCAGCAGGCTAGCAGTCCATAGAAACAGCTAACCCTGGGTCTGCAAGAACAGACAGTGACTCACCCATATATTTACAAGCTCATGTGACAGAAAATTTAGGACCTTCTCAAAATAACCCCCTTATACTCAGCTCCTTCAGACAGAAGGCTATGTCTTAGTCAACTCCAACCTGGAAGTAGTCAAACTCACTGGGATCTAAAGACATCTCAGTGTACATGGCTTTCATTCCATCTGCACCCAGAACAATGAGGAGTTAGGAACAATATGTTTTTGATGTTCGTATGTTTTTCATACTGTGTAGACAGTGCAGAAACTCACCACTTTCCTCTTCATAGTAGTTTTTCAGATTGACTCTCAGAGGAGACATGGACAGAGTGATCTCCTCCTGAGACACAGGGAAGTGCATCACCATGCTGCCTAGAAGTCTGGCCCAAAATAATAATAGAAATGTAATACAATAATAATAATAATATATTATACAAATGTTAATTAAATAAATAATCATCATATACCCTGTAGTAATTCCTAGACTGTATCTGAATCACTCTTCATAAACGTCATATGAGGAGATAGATTGGGGTATGT
The DNA here is from genome assembly GCF_002021735.2 of Oncorhynchus kisutch. NCBI lineage: Eukaryota > Metazoa > Chordata > Actinopteri > Salmoniformes > Salmonidae > Oncorhynchus > Oncorhynchus kisutch. The sequence goes on along the minus strand of NC_034176.2, from coordinate 22,997,831 downwards.
TATGGCAGCTCACCTGGCCTGGGTCTTCAGTACGTTGGGGCTGAGGTGAGAAGGAAACACTGCCTGCAGAGCTTCACTCTCCTGGAAACACAGGTTATGTGTTTTGGTAATACCTGTCACAAGAAGTATGATACACACCGCTGTTGGAAAACACTGCCATCTAGTGTTAATACTATGCAATGCAATCTGAAAATTCTGATGATGAGAAATCCACTTTGTTCCAAAATCATTGAGTACCTACTGGATGTTGCTCACCAACACACAAATCCTTAACATATTTACTGACCAAAATTATAAAACGCAACAATTTCAAAAAAGTTACTGAGTTTAAGTTCAATCAGACAATTGAAATAAATTAATTAGACCCTAATCTATGGATTTTACATGAGTGGGCAGGGGCGCAGCCATGGGTGGGTCGGTGAGGGCATAGGCCAACCTACTTGGGGGTCAACCCACTTGGGAGCCAGGCCACTGGGGAGTCAGGCCCACCCAATCAGAGTAAGTTTTTCTCCACAAAAGGGCTTTATTACTGGGCTGTGGTTGTGAGACGTACTGCCAAATTCTCAAAAAAAAAACGTTTGGGGTGGCATATTTAGAGAAATTAACTTTCAATTCTCTGGCAACAGCTCTGATGGACATTCCTGCAGTCAGCATGCTGATTGCACGCTCCCTCAACACTTGAGACATCTGTAGCACTGTGTTGTGTGACAAAACTGCACATTTTAGAGTGCCCTTTTATTGTCCTCAGCACAAGGTGCACCTGTGTAATGACCATGCTGTTTAATCAGCTTCTTGATAAGCCACACCTGTCAGGTGGATGGATTATCTTGGCATGCTATTGGACTTTTCTCCTACTAAGTCTTCAGTGAAACTGGAATATCACCCGGTTATCTGGGAGGTTGATGGATATTTGACAGCGATCCACATTACGCTCAATTAGTAGCCAGGCACAGAAACAGTGGCACCACCGACTAAAACCAATGGATGTATATTAATAAACAGCTATTATAAAGTCACACATTTTACAAGAAATTATGATGGACTGTTCCAAACGGCTGTCAGTCATCTATCTCCCCTGAGGCCTGAGATAACTTGGGGTCATATTCAGCAGATTCAGAACTGCTTGGCCATTACCTTCATTACCAATTTGTATTTGACAGTTCCACAGTCTTGGGCTGGTCCTGTGTCTGGGCTGTAGTGTTGGAAGAACAGTGTGGTGAAGAGGAAGCAGTCGTAGGCAGAATGGGCACTGCAAACTACAAGAGACCAGACCAAGCAGATAATGATAGACATATGGTTAGGGTTAGGACAGGGCAATGCTATGTACCACTTTAAATTGACAAAGCTTTGTAAATCAATTATGTTTACACCTTTCACCATAGGATCCAAACATAATTTATCACCTATGCGTGCCAGGGCATGAATAGCCTTCCCAAATGCTGTCAAAAAGAGACACTGTTTAGTGGATGGAATTCACCAAGCAGTAATAATGTGTCAATATATTTAGCTAGCTGACACAAATGTTTCCATTTTAGCTAGCTTAGTTACACCAGGAGCAATCAGCAGTGGCTGGTTTGAGTACAGTAAGCAGTCAAAGAGCTAGCCAACTTTAGAGCGCTAACTAGATAACGTTAAAGAGCTAGGTTAGCTAGCTAATTAACCTAACGTTAGCTACTAACTATCCAGGTTTGGCACTTTAGCTATTTACTTTGAACATTTATGCCCGTGGTCTATATTCTTAAAGTTAATATAACTTTCACACCGTTTCCTTCAATGACACACTTCACTGCTTCTCTTTTTTTTAATTTTTTAATTTTTTTTTATTCATAATACAAAAATCTACTTACATTGCTACATCAAACATGTCTAGCAAACCAAACACAGGTATTAACAATGCTAAAACATACAAACAATATATAAATAAAATACAAAAAAGAAACAATTTAAGTTCAATTATATTCACTCTGAAAATATCTTATTATAATGATTCATAAGATATTTTCAGAGTGAATATAATTGCACTTAAATTGTTTCTTTTTTTTGTATTTTATTTATAAGCAGTATTTTACTTATAAGCAGTCACTGCTTCTCACTCAGTTTGTCTGTCAGCTATGTGACGTCATGTCGTTTGGTGCTGATATTGAACTGGTGCTGGTGATCATAGAAATAACGAGTTCCATGGAAACGACGTATTGCATATTTTTTGGCATTGTATGCATGTAAGAAAACTGTGGCAAGGCATCAGTAGGTTTATAATTGAAAACATTTATGAAGATTTTACACTATTGTGGAGAGATGTACTGTTTGGATTCTTTACATACAATAGAAATAAGCGGAATCATTTTTATGTAATTAAATTCATTATTCTTTTGGCCAAATTTCAGATACACAAATGTAAATTTACAAACAGAAAACCACATTTTCGTACCCTACAAAAAGAAATTGAACTGTATTTTAAGACGGTTAAATGCTCTACTAACAAAAAAGCTGTTAGAATTGTAAGTATATGCATGTCCCTTAAGGTCCTTGTGTAATTGTAATGCGATATTGTACCCCCTAGCTCGATTGTCTATTGTTTGTAATCTATGTATGCTTGTGTTCCCTCATGTGCTTTATGTATTGATTTGTTATTAAAAAAATATATATGAAAAAATTCAACTAATGAACTACGTAAAAGGTGTGTTCCACGACACGCTAACAGAGTGGAACTGACCTTCCACAGAGTTGCATTATTTTCCAGGGAACGCATAGAGCCCCGAGTTGATTATCCCTTTTATACAATTTGTCACTAGAAATATGTTCATTTGACGGTAGAAATGTGTTCAACATCCACTGAAGTAGATAGCAAGTTTACTAGATAGCTACAGTAGTTGCCGTGGTAACCAAACAAACAACCTTGCTAGTTTAGCTAGTCAAACCATCAGTCCTAGCTTGTTATTATGAAAATCGAATTCAATAATACCAATACTGTTTTCACTTCGACTTTTGCTTTCAAAGCAGCTCAAACAAAAGATGTAAAAATGAACTACAGCCATTGAATTCTACCGTGCAAATATACCGTGCGTTATAAGGAAATAATGCATGCCCTAGAATTTGTATTTATTATTTATTTTATTTCACCTTTATTTAACCAGGTAGGCAAGTTGAGAACAAGTTCTCATTTACAATTGCGCCCTGGCCAAGATAAAGCAAAGCAGTTCGACACATACAACAACACAGAGTTACACATGAAGTAAAATAAACATATAGTCTGGGGCGGCAGGGTAGCCGTCATTGAAAATAAGAATAAGAAGAAGTCTTAACTGACTTGCCTGGTTAAATAAAGGTAAAAAATAAAAATAAATAAAAAAATACAGTAGGCAATAAGTCTACATACAATGTGAGCAAATGAGGTGAGATAAGGGAGGTAAAGGCAACACAAAAAAAGGCCATGGTGGAGAAGTAAATATAATATAGCAAGTACAACACTGGAATGGTAGATTTGCAGTGGAAGAAAGTGCAAAGGAGCAAAATAAATAAATACAGTAGAGGGAGTTGTTTGGGATAAATTATAGATGGGCTATGCACAGGTGCAGTAATCTGTGAGCTGCTCTCACAGCTTGTGCTTAAAGCTAGTGAGGGAGATGTGTTTCCAGTTTCAGAGATTTTTGTAGTTCGTTCCAGTCATTGGCAGCAGAGAACTGAAAGGAGAGGCGGCCAAAAGAAAAATTGGTTTTGGGGGTGACCAGAGAGATATACCTGCTGGAGCGCATGCTACAGGTGGGTGCTGCTATGGTGACCAGCGAGCTGAGATAAGATGGGACTTTACCTAGCAGGGTCTTGTAGATGACCTGGAGCCAGTGGGTTTGGCGACGAGTATGAAGTGAAGGCCAGGCAACGAGAGTGTACAGGTCGCAGTGATGGGTAGTATATGTTTTGGTGACAAAACAGATGGCACTGTGATAGACTGCATCCAATTTATTGAGTAGGGTATTGGAGGCTATTTTGTAAATGACATCGCTGAAGTCGAGGATCGGTAGGATGGTCAGTTTTACAAGGGTATGTTTGGCAGCATGAGTGAAGGATGCTTTGTTGCGAAATAGGAAGCCAATTCTAGATTTAACTTTGGATTGGAGATGTTTGATACGAGTCTGGAAGGAGAGTTTACAGTCTAACCAGACACCTAGGTATTTGTAGTTGTCCACATATTCCAAGTCAGAACCGTCCAGAGTAGTGATGTTGGAATGCCCTTCAAGCCAATCAGAAAGGAATATTCAACAATGCCATTGTATAAAAATGAATATTTCTGTGATCAGTTATATTAGCTTTTGGAATATAGACATGCATAAATGTGCAACAAAATTCATTCTTATTTCTATGGTGCTGATGTTGCGTGCTAGTTAGGCTGACACCAGATCTCAAAGTCTTTCACATCAGCTTCAAAACAGCAGGTAGCCTAGAGATAAGACTATGCTCAAACTCAGACCATTACTTAACCCTTAAACTGAAAATGTAGAGTTATAAACAATTCATTACAATTAACCGTAATCATATATAAATAATGAAGAGATATTAAATGTAGCCTGTAGTATTTACATGGCTAATAAACTACTGTATGTGATAGTGCTTATACACAGTCAGGGTTGGTAAGGTTCATTTCTAAATGTAATCCACTGTCTAAATTGTAATCAGTAACGTAATTTATGGATTACCCAAACTCAGTACTTGTGGATGACTTTCCCCTTAAAAGGCATTCGAAGAAGCCAAAAGGAACCATCAAATGCATTGTGTATCATCATAGCGGTATTTGATATGTGGTCAGACTCGCTCAGGTGGAACAAACTTAAATGTGTGCCCTTTTTTAAATGCTGAATTTAATGTTATTGAGAAGAACTAAAAAGGTATCAATGTATTTTTTTTCTCTCGTTAACATCCTTTCTGAATTTAAAAGTAATCACCTAGTTCTTCAAAAGTATCTGTAATCTGATTACAATATTTTAGATGGTAAAGTAACAGATTACAGGCTGTTCTTTTGTAATCTGTTACTCCCCAACCCTGTACACAGTTTACAGGCAGACAGAAATTAATTTACCAATAAGGAGTATGAAAGTATTTTGAAATGTTCAATATTATACTACAGCTCAATACATTGTCAGATTAATTAAATGTTTAACTGGCTTAAATATAATTACTTAAAATGCCATCTTCTAACTCTGCACTGTGACTTGGCAATCTTTGAGAGGATAACTTTAGAGTGCACTGTGGTGCCCTTCCTCTGTCCATATGGCTTGATCCTAGATCCAGAATCTCGCTCATTGTCCATCTTGAACATGAGCTTTAAGTAGCGGATATCCAGTACTATTTCTGATTCCATCCAAAGAGCTATGATGTAGGGGGGAAATATTTAATGAAAGATGGGCAATAGTTGGTCCATATTTAATTCTAAAGTAAATACAGTTACAACACACCTGATTAAATACACCTGTGCAGTGTAACAGTATAGCTTCCGTCCTTCTCCTCTCCCTAACCTGGGCTTGAACCAGGGACCCTCTGCACACATCAAAAACTGACACCCACGAAGCATCCTTACCCATCACTCCACAAAAGCCACAGCCCTTGAAACGCTATTAGTACACACCACCGCTAACTAGCTAGCTATTTCAAATCGGTTACAGCAGCACATAAAGATAGTGTTGCTTCATCAGTCTTCTCACGTGGTCGGTGCTGTAGACATTTACAATGGTGGAGAGATAAAGTTTTTGTCCAGTTGTGAGGGTTGGACGCTGGAACATGATTACAATATTTAGTATAACACTACATTTAAATTGAGAAATATATTAATTATGGTATATGGTAAATAACTTGCGGACATGTTACCTGTAGTAATTATGCAGTCACCATGGACATAGTGTGGTTTTCACCTGCTGGTTGTCAGAGACCTTGAAATGTGCTGTCCTGTGCGTCTCCACCCTGGCGTTTAGTTCCTTATACACATGCTCAGTGTCTGTCATATACAGTGCATTCGGAAAGTATTCAGAACCCTTCTCTTTTTCCTCATTTTGTTACATTATAGCCATATTCTAAAATTGATTAAATAAAACAATTCCTCATCAATCTACACACAATACTCCATAATGACAAAGCAAAAACAGGTTTTTAGAAATGGTTGAAAATGTATTTAAAATAAAAAACAGAAATAGCTTATTTACTTAAGTATTCAGACCCGTTGCTATGAGACTTCGAAATTGAGCTCAGGTGCATCCTGTTTCCATTGATCATCCTTGAGATGTTTCTGCAACTTGATTGGAGTCCACCTGTGGTCAGTTCAATAGAAAGGACATGATTTGGAAAGGCACACACCTGTCAATATAAGGTCCCACAGTTGACAGTGCATGTTAGAGCTAAAGCTTGGTTAAAAACCAAGCCATAAGTCGAAGTAATTGTCTGTAGAGCTTCGCCACAGGATTGTGTAGAGGCACAGATCTGGGGAAGGGTAACAAAACATGTGGAGCATTGAAGGTCCCCAAGAACACAGTGGCCTCCATCATTCTTAAATGGAATAAGTTTGGAACCACTAAGACGATTCCTAGAGCTGGCCACCCGACCAAACTGAGCAATCAGGGGAGAAGGGCCTTGGTCAGGGAAGTGACCAAGAACCCAAGCTCCAGATTTTCTCTGTGGAGATGGGAGAACATTCCAGAACGACAACCATCTCTGCAGCACTCCACCAATCAGGCCTTTATGGTAGACTGGACAGACAGAAGCCACTCCTCAGTAAAAGGCACAATAGCCCGCTTGGAGTTTTCCAAAAGGCACCTAAAAGACTCTCAGATCATGAGAAACGAGATTATCTGGTCTGATGAAACCAAGATTGAACTCTTTGGCCCGAATGCCAAGCCTCAAGTCTGGAGGAAACCTGGCACCATCCCTACGGTGATGCATGGTGGTGGCAGCATCATGTTGTGGGGATGTTTTTCAGAGGCAGGGACTGAGAGACTAGTTAGGATTGAGGGAAAGATGAATGGAGCAAAGTACAGAGAGTTCCTTGACGAAAACCTTCTCCAGAGCAATCAGGACCTCAGACTGGAAGGTTCACCTTCCAACAGGACAACAACCCTAAGAACACAGCCAAGACAATGCAAGAGTGGCTTTGGGACAAGTCTCTGAATATCCTAGAGTGGCCCAGCTAGAGCCTGGACAAGAACCCAATCAAACATCTCTGGAGAGACCTGAAAATAGCTTTGCAGTGGCACTCCCCATCCAACCTGACAGCTTGAGAGGATCTGCAGAGAATGGAAGAAACTCCACAAATACAGGTGTGCCAAGCTTGTAGCGTCCTACCCAAGAAGATGCGAGGCTGTAATCGCTGCCAAAGGTGCTCCAACAAAGTAGTGAGTAAAGGGGCTGAATACTAATGTAAATTTTATATATACAGTTGAAGTCAGAAGTTTACATACACCTTAGCCAAATACATTTAAACTCAGTTTTTCACAATTCCTGACATTTAATCAGAGTGAAAATTCCCTGTCTTAGGCCAGTTAGGATCACCACTTTATTTTAAGAATGTAAAATATAAGAGTAGAGAGAATGATTTATTTCAGTTTATTTCTTTCATCACATTCCCAGTGGGTCAGAAGTTTACATTCACTCAATTAGTATTTGGTAGCATTGCCTTTAAATGGATTAACATGGGCCAAACATGTCGGGTAGCCTTCCACAAGCTTCCCACAATAAGTTGGGTGAATTTTGGCCCATTCCTCCTGACAGAGCCTCCTTGCTCGCACACGCTTTTTCAGTTCTGCCCACAAATTGTCTATGTTATTGAGGTCAGGGCTTTGTGATGGTCACTCTTATAGCTTGACTTTGTTGTCCTTAAGTCATTTTGCCACAACTTTGGAAGTATGCTTGGGGTCATTGTCCATTTGGAAGACCCCTTTGCAACCAAGATTTAACTTCCTGACTGTTGTCTTGAGATGTTGCTTCAATATATCCACATAATTTTCCTACCTCATGATGCCATCTATTTTGTGATGTGCACCAGTCCCTGCTGCAGCAAAGCACCCCCACAACATGATGCTGCCACCCGTGCTTCGCGGTTGGGATGGTGTTCTTCGGCTTGCAAGCCTCTCCCTTTTTCCTCCAAACATAACGTTGGTCATTACGGACAAACAGTTCTGTTTTTGTTTCCTCAGGCCAGAGGACATTTCTCTAAAAAGTATGATCTGCAAACTGTAGTCTGGCTTTTTTTATGGCGGTTTTGGAGCAGTGGCTTTTTCCTTGCCAAGTGGCCTTTCAGGCTATGTCGATATAGGACTTGTTTTACTGTGGATATAGATACTTTTGTACCTGTTTCCTCCAGCATCTTCACAAGGTCCTTTGCTTTTGTTCTGGGATTGATTTGCACTTTGACACTAAAGTATGTTCATCTCTAGGAGAAAGAACACGTCTCCTTCCTGAGCGGTATGACGGCTGCGTGGTCCCATGGTGTTTATACTTGCGTACAATTGTTTGTACAGATTGACTCAAATTATGTTAATTAGCCTATCAGAAGCTTCTACAGCCATGACTTAATTTTCTGGAATTTTCCAAGCTGTTTAAAGGCACAGTCAATTTAGTGTATGTAAACTTCTGACCCACTGGAATTGTGATAGTGAATTATAAGTGAAATGATCTGTCTGTAAACAATTGTTGGAAAAATGACTTGTGTCATGCATAAAGTAGATGTCCTAATCGACATGCCAAAACTATAGTTTGTTAACAAGAAATTTGTGGAGAGGTTGAAAAACTAGTTTTAATGACTCCAACCTAAGTGTATGTAAACTTCCGACTTCAACTGTGTGTGTATATATACAGTGGGGGGAACAAGTAAATCAAATACAAATAAATTTGATTTTCACATACACATGGTTAGCAGATGTTAATGCGAGTGTAGCGAAATGCTTGTGCTTCTAGTTCCGACAATGCAGTAATAACCAACGAGTAATCTAACCTAACAATTCCAAAACTACTACCTTATACACACAAGTGTAAAGGGATAAAAAATATGTACATAAAGATATGAGTGATGGTACAGAACTGCATAGGCAAGATGCAGTAGATGGTATAGAGTACAGTATATACATATGAGATGAGTAATGTAGGGTATGTAAACAAAGTGGCATAGTTTTTAAAGTGGCTAGTGATACATGTATTACATAAAGATGCAGTAGATGATATAGAGTACAGTATATACATATACATATGAGATGAATAATGTAGGGTATGTAAACATTATATTAAGTAGCATTGTTTAAAGTGGCTAGTGATATATTTTACATCAATTTCCATCAATTCCCATTATTAAAGTGGCTGGATAGGGCCAGTGTGTTGGCAGCAGCCACTCAATGTTAGTGGTGGCTGTTTAAGAGTCGGATGGCCTTGAGATAGAGACTGAAAAACAGCTTCTCAAACTCCAAACAAATGTAACCTGTTTTCATGACTTTGTACTGACATTCTCTCCTGGTCACTGTAACAAATCAAGGTCAATTTTAATATTAGTGGTTACAAGTATCAAGCTTACAGAGCCATGGTCGCATGACCAGGAGAGAATTTCAATCCTTTGGGCGGATTCAGCACAGCCTTGACAAGATGTTATATGAAGTAATCTTGCCATCCGATTAGACTATCACTAGATAAATACAACTAAATAGGTCAAACAAAAGTACAAAAAGACCAAGAGTATGTGACAGTTAATACATTTTATTGAGCTCATGTCAAATACACATTGGATAAACAAAGTGGTAAAAACAACAAATGAGGGATAAGGTGAGATATCAGGATTACTTGGATAAACACCATTGAGATTATCTGAGTGTATTGCTTCAATATTTTAAATGCACTGAGTCTCTTTTGTAAATACAGTGATTAACAGTTTGAGGTGGTCATGTTAGCAAAACTAGAGGAAAAGGTCATTTATGAGTCATAAAGCCTACACAGTACCATACATTTTACATCATTTGTCACATCCAATCATATGAATATCTGCATTTGTATGCAATCCCAGCATAGCTAATTTGTTAGCAAGTAAACCTGCAAACATGATTGTATGTGTCATTAGTTGTTAGTTTAAGTATTGGTCAAGGCTATGACATTGATGATGATGATTTGGTGTAGGTTTTATGGTGGCTCTAATGAAAAGAATACCATCAAAGCAAAGTAGGATTATCAAGCTTATGGCAAAGCCCCCCACCACAATTTAAACATTGATTGTAGTGCATAATCTTAAATCAACATGCACCATAATTGTCCATATTAATTCACAATAACACTTGATTCCAGATTACTTTGAATTTTCATTCCTTTTCACATATCAACGAGGACATGGAAAACATATAGCTGTCTGGGTTTTCCGTGCATTTGCAAGATAGAACAGCTGCCTCCGGGTTAGAGAAGGTGTAGCGGTCTGTGTCTATTTGTCAATAACAGCTGGTACATGAGATCTAATATTAACGAAGTCTTGAGGTTTTGCTCCCCTGAGGTAGAGTATCTCATGATAAGCTGTAGACCACACTATTTACCAAGATAATTTTAATCTAGATTTTTCGTAGCTGCCTATTTAGCACCACAAACCGATGCTGGCACTAAGACAGCCCTCAACGAGCTGTATTAGGCCATAAGCAAACAATAAAATGCTCATCCTGTGGTGGCGCTCCTGGTGGCCGAGGACTTTAATGCAGGGAAACTTAAATCCGTTTTACCTCATTTCTACCAGCATATCAAATGTGCAACCAGAGGGAAAAAAACCTCTGGACCAACTTTATTCCACACAGAGACGCGCACAAAGCTCTGACTCGCACTGCATTTAGCAAATCGGACCAGTTCCGGGATTATTCCGGTGGTGTGAGGAGTACACCACATCAGTCACTGGCTAAATCAATAAATGCATCGATGATGTCATTCCCACGGCAACCGTACGTACATACCCCAATCAGAAGTCATGGATTACAGGCAACATTCACACTGAGCTAAAGGCTACCACATTCAAGGAGCGGGACTCTAACCCGGAGACTTGTAAGAAATCCCGCTGTGCCCTCCGACAAACCATCAAACAGGCAAAGTGTCAATACAGGACTAAGATCGAATCGTACTACACCGGCTCCGACGCTCGTCGGATATGGCAGGGCTTGCAAACTACGATGGACTACAAAAGGGAAGCACAGCCGTGAAACAAGCCTACCAGACAAGCTAAATAACTTTTATGCACACTTCGAGGCAAGCAACACTGAAGCATGCATGAGAGTACCAGCTGTTCCGGATGACTGTGTGATCACACTCTTCGTAGCCGATGTGCGTAAGACCATTAAACAGGTCAGCATTCACAAGGTCAGATGGATTACCAGGACGTGTACTGCGAGCATGCGCTGACCAACTGGCAGGTATCTTTACTGACATTTTCAACCTGTCCCTGGCCAGGTATGTAATACCAACATGTTTCAAGCAGACCACCATAGTCCCTGTGCCGAAGAACACCAAGTTAACCTGCCTAAATGACAACCGACCCGTAGCACTCACGTCTGTAGTCATGAAGGGCTTTGAAAGGCTGGTCGTGGCTCACATAAACACCATTATCCCAGAAACCCTAGACCCACTCAAATTTGCATACCGCCCCAACAGATCAACCAATCAAATGTATTTATAAAGCCCTTCTTACATCAGCTGATGTCAAAGTGCTGTACAGAAACCCAGCCTAAAACCCCAAACAGCAAGCAATGCAGGTGTAGAAGCACGGTGACTAGGAAAAACTCCCAGATGACGCGCTATTGCACTCCACACTGCTCTTTCCCACCTGGACAAAAAGGATAATCTATGTGAGAATGCTATTCATTGACTACAGTTCAACACCATAGTGTCCTCAAAGCTCATCACTACGCTAAGGACCCCGGGACTAAACACCTCTTCTGCAACTGGATTCTGGACTGACAGGCAGCCCCTAGGTGGTAAGGGGAGGTAACAACACATCCGCCACAGTGATCCTCAACACGGTGCCCCTCAGGGGTGTGCGTGCTCAGTCCCTTCCTGTACTCCCTTTTCACCCATGACTGCATGGCTAAGCACGACTCCAACACCATCATTAAATTAGCCGACGACACAACATTGGTAGGCCTGATCACCGACAACGATGAGACAGCCTATAGGGAGGAGGTGATAGACCTGACAGTGTGGTGCCAGGACAACAACCTCTCCCTCAACGTGATCAAGACAAAGGAGATGATCGTGGACTACAGGAAAAGGAGGACCGAGCATGCCCCCATTCTCATCGACAGGGCTGTAGTGGAGCAAGTTGACACTTCCTTGGTTTCCACATCACCAATGAACTGTCATGGTCCAAACACACCAAGACAGTCGTGAAGAGGGCACGACAATGCCTATTCCCCCTCAGGAGACTGAAAATATTTGGCATGGGTCCTAAGATCCTCAAAAAGTTCTACAGCTGCACCATCGAGAGCAACACCACCTTGTATGGCAACTGCTCGGGCCCCAACCACAAAGCGATATAGAGGGTCAAAGCTTCCTGCCACCCAGGACCTCTATACCAAACAGTGTCAGAGGAAGGCCCTAAAAATTGCTAAAGACTCCAGCCACCCTAGCCATAGACTGTTCTCTCGATACCGCAGGGCAAGCGGTACCGGAACACCAAGTCTAGGTCCAAAAGGCTTCTTAACAGCTTCTACCCCCAAGCCATAAGACTCTTGGACAGCTAACCCCCCCATGTTTACGCTGATGCTACTCTCTGCTTATTATCTATGCATAGTCACTTTACCTCTACCTACATGTACATATTACCTCAATTACTTTGACTAACCTGTGCCCCCTCACATTGACTCTGTACCGGTACCCCCTGTATATAACCTCGCTACTTTTATTTTATTGTTGCTCTTTAATTATTTGTTATTTTTATTTATTGTTTACTTCAGTTTATTTTAGTAAATACTTTAACACTTTTTCTTAACTGCATTGTTGGTTAAGGGTTTGTAAGTAAGCATTTCAGGTCTACACCTGTTGTATTCGGTGCATGTGACAAAATTTGATTAGATCAACAAACCAACAGCAAAATCTCATATAATAAGACAAAACAACTCTAGATGCCTTCTGCATATTGTGAACTGTTTTAACGAATGGTGTAATTGCATGCCTCCCAGTGATGTACCACCTGGTTTCACCAAGAGTAAACAGATGGTATATGGCAGTTATATATATATATATATATATATATATATATATATATATTATATATATGGCAGTTATTATCAGAGACTTTTGATAGTCCTTAGAGCAAAGAAAAAGAGGTTGTCCACAAGAGGCTGCACCCATAACTAAAAATGAGACTGCCTTAGTTTGAGGCTTTTGTAATCATATCATCTGAATACACAAATCAGAATATAAATATTGGGGTAATTGTGAATTGTACAAGATCTGATCAAATACACATGCACCAAGAAGCCAAATGTGCCACCCATCACTCAGAAACAACCTCAGAGGGTCAAGTTCTATGTCACTTACAGCTCCCATGTAACACTAGACTAAGAACAAATAAAACATCCATAAAACCTGAAAACAAATGTGTAATCCTTTTAAATTGAGGTAAATTCAGATGCCAGCAAACCGGTATATCCACTGAATAATCATAGCTTAAGTCTTAACATAACTTTTTGGTTGGTTCGGAAAGTTTCAGTAAAACGGAGTGAGTAGGACCTCAGAGACTTGACTGGGACATGATTGGTAGCAGACATTGTGATTATCTGGGTAAAGGACCCAGTCAACAAGCACACTCACAAACCCTCCAGGAAGAGAAAAACCACCACGAGAGAGTAGAACTAACATTAGGCAAGAGGGATCAAATGACTGTGGAACGACAAAAACAAGTTTGACAAGGTTTTGCAGGCAGGCCGACATTATGTAAAGGTGATTGTAAGGATGGGACACTTGGTGAGAACCTAATAACGAGAAGAACTTTCACGTCTTTTAAATTCTTCAAGCACAACAAACAAATTGCATAAGAAACCTGATACGAAGTAGAAAAACTGTTAAGCAGCAGATAAAAAAGCATGTTAATTTACAGTAGTGACATCTTACATCATTGCAACCCTGTACATGTGACTATTAAACTTGAAATCTAATCTATATTTTTCCAAAATAAACTCACTTACATTTAGAATTCCAGTTAGGAAATGGAGGGAAATTTTCACTGGTAGGTTTCTCAAATTCATTCCTCTTACGAAAAACAACGACCTCTCAGAAAAAAGAAAGAAAAAAAAGGTGTCTGACCAACCAAATCCCTTCAATGGCAAAAGAAGGGGTGCTAAAGCCTTTTGCTGAACGGACTATTTTCCTTCTGAACCCATGTCCTTTAGCTGGATGGAAGAGAGGAAAAACAGAACATTACAAAATACTGACTGCATTTCTCCCAATAGCAACAAGACTGGGTGAAACACAGATTCTAGGTGTATGTTGCTTACTCACCCATTGAGTTTGGTTTCTAGTCAAATGCCATCTCCTGGCTTTTCCGTACACAGCAAGCCACCTTCCTCTTGAATTCACCATTTGGATCCTCCCTCCACTCTTTCTGTGGGACCAGCGCAAACTCCATTTCAAAATCTCAAGAGCACAGTTGTCCTTGTCACTTTGACACAGGTTCTGGACGTACTTGGCTACTGTAACACACAATCTGTGTTAAATACATGTATTATTACAACTCACCGCAGCATCCACATTAGCAGGCGATTCACTGTTTGGGTCGGCCAGCATGGAGATTACACTGATCATAATCGTCTCTACAGTGTGGATAGGAAGCCAACGTTCCTCTGGCTTCTCATAGCCAAACTTGTCCTCTCCTGGCTCATGCAGAATTGAGATACATACATCGCCATTCTTTGCCACTAAGAAAGAGATGAAAAGTCATTATATACATTAGCAAACATGGTAGGAGACACATAAATCCCACTAATGATTATAAAATATTACAGTGCTAGGTTTAGTAGGGCTCAAAGTGTTAACAGTGTGTTTACCATTAGGATGCCAGATTCCAGTGATGAACTTCAACTTGGGAGGCCGTAGAGGATAATCATAGGGGAAGGTCAGGTATGCTTTAAAAAAACCTCCTTCGCTGTAATAGAGAGAACAGAGAAAGCAAAGCAGTCATCCCCATCTGAGAGTACATTTAAAATATGTACTCCTCCTCTTTCAGAATAGCAACCTGTGTCTTAACTTACAAAAGGGTGTCTTGTGGCCCTATGATGACAACCTCCCATTTGTATATATCGTCATCGTCTATTAGGCCAGCTGAAAAGCCCTCCACTGGGTTCTTGTTGAGTTCTGAAATAGAAAGACACAAGGTAACAAAATGCAATAAACTAAGAAAAAAAACACAGAAAAGTGGAATGCTGTGTAGACAATGAGTGACAGGTACCTATTGTCAGTGGTGCCAATTGAAAAAGTGGCCTGTATGTTGCCCACATCAGGTGCACATGACTATCCATTGGCTGAAATAATGTGCATGATGTCTAAGAAAAGATAAGTTAAACCTGTTTTCTAAAATACAGAAAGGGAGGGGGTTAGTGTACAATTGAATTAAAAAGGTGTATATCAGGCATCCCCAACTGGTGCCCCCTGAGTTGGTTTTATTTGAGCCTCCCCCCTCAAAAAAATAAACACACCAGGAAATCAGTTCCAAATATTCCCACACATAATAGAAAGACATATGTGATCGTATACAAATGTAAGCAGGGTTTGAAATTATCATGTTTATGTCAAATATATCTATTTGGGCTACGTGCAGTCAATTTGCAGTCTACAAATTATTTGTAATTACACTACATGACCAAAGGTATTTGGACATCTGCTTGTTGAACATCTCATTCCAAAATCATGGGCATTAATATGGAGTTGGTCCCCCCCTTTGCTGATATAACAGTCGCCACTCTTCTGGGAAGGCTTTCCACTAGACGTTGGAACATTGCTGCGGGGACTTGCTTCCATTCAGCCACAAGAGCATTAGTGAGGTCGGGTACTGATGTTGGGCGATTAGGCTTGGCTCGCAGTCGGTGTTCCAATTCATCCCAAAGATGTTCGATGGGGTTGAGGTCAGGGCTCTGTGCAAGCCAGTCAAGTTCTTCCACACCGATCTCGACAAACCATTTCTATATGGACCTCACTTTGTGCATGGGGGCATTGTCATGCTGAAACAGGAAAGGGCCTTCCCCAAACTGTTGCCACAAAGTTGGAAGCACAGAATCATCTAGAATGTCAGTGTATGCTGTAGCATTAAGATTTCCCTTCACTGGAACAAAGGGGCCTAGCCCAAACTATGAAAAACAGCCCCAGACCATTATTACTCTGCCACCAAACTTTACAGTTGGCACTATGCATTGGGGTAAGTAGCTGGCATCTGCCAAATCCAGATTTGTCTGTTGGACTGCCAGATGGAGAAGTGTGATTCATCACTCCAGAGTACACGTTTCCACTGCTTCAGAGACCAATGGCGGGGAGCTGTTGACATTGCGCATGGTGAACTTAGGCTTGTGTGCAGTTGCTCAACAATGGAAACCCATTTCATGAAGCTCCCAACAATCAGTTCTTGTGTTGATGTTGCTTCCATAGGCAATTTGGAACTTGGTAGTGAGTGTTGCAACTGAGGACAGATGATTTTTACATCCTTCAGCGGTCCCGCTCTGTGAGCTTGTGTGACCTACCACTTCACGGCTGAGCCGTTGTTGCTCCTAGACTTTCCACTTCACAACAACAGCACTTACAGTTGACCTGTGCTGCTCTAGGTGCCACGTTGACAGTCACTGAGCTCTGCCATTCTACTGCCAGTGTTTGTCTATGGAGATTGCATGGCTGTGTGCTCGATTTTATACACCTGTCAGCAAAGGGTGTGACTGAAATAGCCCGAATCCACTAATTTGAAGGGGTGTCCACATACAGTCAAGAAAAAAAATCGGCCCGCTGCTGAATCTAGTTGATGATCCCTGGTGTATATGCTAGCTGTTAACAGCTCATGGAGTTTGCTACAGTGATGCCATTGCCAGAACCAGTGAACTGGCTAATAATTATGTGATGTTCCCATCACTGACAGATGGGTATGGGGCTGATTATTCCTTTGTTATCTTGTCAGCTAGGTAGTAGCCTATAGCAAGCCAGATCATGTAAATCGCTAACTAGGGTTGTGATTTACAGCAGAGGTTTGTGCAAGATTAGATTAAGGCTAGATAACGCCAGTTATTTCCACCATACCTCGAATCAGTAACAAAAGGTTGATTTTCTAGCTAAATTAGCCAGCTAACGCTGCCTGGTGACGTTCTCACTAACAGTCAAAATGCTAATGATAGCTAACCTTAGTTCACCAGTTTAGACGTGTTCAATGCATAACGTTAGATGGGGCTAGTGAAGTTGAATTCAGTCATCTTAACAAATATGATAAATTAGCGGAAAAAATATTATCTAGAATGTGTTTTACAGCCGAGATAATTGGATCGCGCTAATGTAATGTAAACAAACAATCATGACTGCCGTCGAGGAAGCCCGGCCATGGAATGTTAGCTAGGCTAGCTTAGGAGTTATTTCTTTCTTTGAATCTTTGGCTTACCTGCCAATTGCTTTCGAAGAAGTAGTGCTGATTGTTCAGTCATGGTATGTGGGCTTCAACAAAAATAAATGCTTCGCCAAATAGACCGGCACAGTGGACGCGTCATACTACCCATAAAAACCTAGCGGTAAAACCCGGTAATGGTTCCAATCGTTTTTTCCCCATTCATTTTTTGCATCGGGAATTTTAGAACTACTTCATATAAGGTCTGTCAACTTAATCAATTATATAATCATTAACCAGATACCAGACTGACAAGTGATAACTCAGTACTAGAACGCTAGTTCTATGAGTTATCTAGTTGATGAGAATAAATTAAAACAATATATATTCAAAATTGACTTTGTTTAGACATCCAGCCTGTATTGTAGTTTCATGACCAGAGACAGATCTTCAAAGGCACAGTATTTATTTATCCTGAGTGGTACATGCATTCACACAATCTTGATTTATAGGATCCTTCCCACTGTATGATTAATATGTCAAGTGATAAAATCCTAAGTTATCAATTAAGTTTATGGAAAAACTGCAATCGTCCTCGTGAAAATTACAGTTGATTAAATATTCTACTGCTGTAATGTCATCAATGAAATTAAACTTGATTTATATAGGACATTTCTTACAACAAATTAATTTCAAGGTGTTCACTGTCTTTGGATGGGGCGTTGTCTGTAAAGTGACAGATAACGAAGAGGAGGGCATCAAGGCATTCGAAATGGCTACAGGGATGGATGTGCAGTAGTCAGGGCTTTGGGTCACAGGGTCTGGGATCCTGGGTACCTCACCGGAGTGTCGGATGGGCACCACAGCAGTGGTGGAAGTTAAGTGTCCCTATGGTGCAAGGGACCTTACCATTGAAGAGGCAGTGAAGTCTAAGGATTTCTATATCAAGGAGGGAGTGTATTACAGCCTCCATAAAGACCATCCTTACTGGCATCAAGTCCTGTTTCTTCCGTTATGTGAACATCCGTAACCTCCTTCACCAAAGCCGTTATGCTATAAATGCCATTATGCTATAAATTGTTATTTTATGGTTTAAGTGATAAAATGAACTAGCAAATATTTCATATTTGGCAATTACTACTTCAGTAGGGAATACACTTTATCCAGTGACCTTAGGTAAAGAAACTTTTTGATCTGATCAACACATTGTTCAAAAAAATGTATGAACTGCAATTGCTAAATAATTCCAATAGATAGAAGCGTAAGACCTTGCTGTCCCCAGTCCACCTGGCCATGCTGCTGCTCCAGTTTCAACTTCCACCTGACTGTGCTGCTGCTCCAGTTTCAACTGTTCTGCCTTATTATTATTCGACCATGCTGGTCATTTATGAACATTTGAACATCTTGGCCATGTTCTGTTATAATCTCCACCCGGCACAGCCAGAAGAGGACTGGCCACCCCACATAGCCTGGTTCCTCTCTAGGTTTCTTCCTAGGTATTGGCCTTTCTAGGGAGTTTTTCCTAGCCACCGTGCTTCTACACCTGCATTGCTTGCTGTTTGGGGTTTTAGGCTGGGTTTCTGTACAGCACTTTGAGATATCAGCTGATGTACGAAGGGCTATATAAATACATTTGATTTGATTTGATTTGACCACGAATGACATTTCAGAAAATTTTTTTTCTCCTATCTTGGCCAGCCGGACCAACCTAACTACCTGGCCGCCAGACCTAGCTGCTTGGCCGACCAGACCTTTTAAAAAAAAAAAAATTTACGAGGCAAGTCAGTTAAGAACAAATTCTTATTTTCAATGACGGCCTAGGAACAGTGGGTTAACTGCCTGTTCAGGGGCAGAACAACAGATTTGTACCTTGTCAGCTCGGGGGTTTGAACTTGCAACCTTCCGGTTACTAGTCCAACGCTCTAACCACTAGGCTACGCTGCCGCC
Source organism: Oncorhynchus kisutch (assembly GCF_002021735.2). NCBI lineage: Eukaryota > Metazoa > Chordata > Actinopteri > Salmoniformes > Salmonidae > Oncorhynchus > Oncorhynchus kisutch. The sequence goes on along the minus strand of NC_034176.2, from coordinate 22,978,339 downwards.
CCGACCTACCTGACTGGCCAAAATAGCATGCAACCAAAGACTATATGTCCCATGATTTTCAAAAAATGGTCACTCATGACTTTACAGGTATTAGGCCTGTGTTGCTTTTGGAAGAAGAAAATATATATTATACTGAACAAAAATATAAAGGCAAAATTTTAAGTGTTGGTCCCATGTTTCATGAGCTGAAATAGAAGATCCCAGAAATGTTCCATATGCACAAAAAGCTTCAAATGTGCAGTTTTGTCACACAACACAATGCCACAGATGTCTTAAGTTTTGAGGGAGTATACATTTGCCAAGCTGACTGCAGGAATGTCCACCAGAGCTGTTGCCAAACAATTGAATGTTAATTTCTCCACCGTAATCCTCCAACGTCATTTTAGAGAATTTGGCAGGACGTCCAACCAGCCTCACAACCACAGACCACATTGATGGCGTTGTTCCTGTACCCAAGAAGGCAAAGGTAACTGAACTAAATGACTATAGCCCCGTAGCACTTACTTCTGTCATCATGAAGTGCTTTGAGAGACTAGTCAAGGATCATATCACCTCTTCCTTACCTGTCACCCTAGACCCACTTCAATTTTCTTACCTGCCCAATATATCCACAGACGATGCAATCACCATCACACTGCACTATGCCCTATCCCATCTAGACGAGAGGAATACATATGTAAGAATGTGGTTCGCAGATGACACAACAGTAGTAGGCTTGATTACCAACAATGACGAGACAGCTTACAGGGAGGAGGTGAGGGCTTTGAGAATCTGGTTACAGGAAAATAACCTCTCATTCAATGGCAACAAAACAAAAGGAGATGATCGTGGACTTCAGGAAACAGCAGAGGGTGCACCCCCCTATCCACATTGACGGGACCTCGGTGGAGACGGTGGAAAGCTTCAAGTTCCTCTGCGTACACATTACTGACAAACTGAAATGGTCCACTCACACAGACAGTGTGGTGAAGGTGCAACAGCGCCTCTTCTACCTAAGAAGGTTGAAGAAATTTGTCTTGTCACCCAAAACCCTCACAAACTTTTACAGATGCACAATCGAGAACATCCTGTTGTGCTGTATCACAGTCTGGTAGGGCAACTGCACCTCCCTGAACCGCAAGGCTCTCCCAGAGGGTGGTGCTGTCTGCACAACGCATCACCGGGGGCAAACTACCTGTCCTCCAAGACAACTACAGCACCTGATGTCACAGCAAAGCCAAAAAGATCATCAAGGACAACAACACCCGAGCCACTGTCTGTTCTCCCCGCTACCATCCAGAAGGCGAGGTCAGTACAGGTGCATCAAAGCTTGGACCGAGGGACTGAAAAACAGCTTCTATCTCAAGGCCATCAGACTTCTAAACAGCAATCACTAACTCAGAGAGACTGCAGCCTACACAGAGACTCATATCACTGGCCACTCTAATAAATGGATCACTAGTCACTTTAAACAATGCCACTAAACAATACTTTCAACGCACTTCATGGCTACAGACGTGAGTGCTATGGGTCGGTAGTCATTTAGGCAGGTTACCTTAGTGTTCTTGGGCACAGGGACTATGGTGGTCTGCTTGAAACATGTTGGTATTATAGACCTGGCCAGGGACAGGTTGAAAATGTCAGTGAAGACACTTGCCAGTTGGTCACAGCCCTTAGTCGTGGTATGTTAGCCATATATCACACATCCTCTGGCCTTATTGTTTAATCATGGCAGTCAAAACAAGTTACATCGACATCCATTGATGGAAAATGATCTGGAGTTTAATAAGGGCGATTGATATTTTCTCTTGTGACATTCTTAAACTCGCAAGAATTATTATTTTGATAGAAAAGCCAAATTCGGTTAATAGCCTACGTCATTAAAAAAAAAATCCTTAATTTGCTCGATAACGTTATGGGGAAACAAACATTTATTGGATAAATGTGGCAACACCCCTCTTTCTGCGAAAACCTTTTTGGGGCAAGTTTTCACATCTACGTAGGTTTTCAGATTTCATTGGGCTAGACATTTTAGTTGGACCTGACAACCCTGACAATTTTCCTGTTTGACCGCTAGGGTATTACAACTCATAGTGTGGTACTGTTTTCGCCTGAACAGGACAACTTTGTGTCCGATTAAGGTTTTAAAACGTATTACTTACATTTTTGTCATTTATACAGAGGAGAAAAAAAACTGTCATATTTATGACACGTAGCAATGATATGTTTTTATAAAAGAAAAACACAATTGAATGGTCCTTCAACTTACGGCGCCATATTTAATACATCGCAGTTTATGATGATAGCTAGCAAGTAAACTACCTGTCTGCAATCGTAAACTTTAGATTTTTATCTTAAAGCAAGCCATCAAACTACATCGAAATGAACGTCATAGATAATGTGAGGGATATGGCCGCCGCGGGACTTCACTCAAACGTTCGGATAATTAGTAGTTTACTGCTGACAATGAGCAATAACAATCCGTAAGTAACAGTATAGTATTAGCTAGCTGGCTGGCTAGCTACTGAACATCCCTCTGAGGTATTAGCTACCTAACTAGTTATTCATTCCGTACGATCATCTTCAAAAGCATATAATTCTGTACAATTGATAAAACATGTCCTAATCAATGCATGTTTATCGTCACGAGCCAAGCTGACAAGGACGCAGTTGGCAGTATTTATATCTAGCTAGCAAGCCAACTAGCTTAAGATGGGTGTAAATGTACACTGAACAAGAATATAAACGCAAAGATTTGGCTGAGTTGCAGTTCATATAAGGAAATAGGTAAATTGAAAAATAATGCATTAGGCCATAATCTATGGATTTTACATGACTGGGCAGGGACGCAGCCACGAGTGGGCGTGGGAGGGCATAGGCCCACCCACTTGGGAGCCAGGTTAATAACTCACTGAGGATCCTGGGCAGGTGTGGTTACACATGGTCTGTGGTTGTGAGGTCGGTTGGATGTACTGCCAAATTTTCTATTACAACGTTGGAGGTTGCTTATGGTAGAGGAATTAACATTAAATGATCTGTAAACAGCTCTGGTGGAAAGTCCTACAGTCAGCATGCCATATCCATGCTCCCTCAACTTGAGACATCTGTGGTATTGTTGCGTGACAAAACAGCACAGGCCTTTTGTGCCCAGCACAAGGTGCACCTGTGTAATGATCATGCTGTTTTTCAGTTTTTCTTTTATACACCACACCTGTCAGGTGAATAGATTATCTTCACAACGGGTAAAATGCTCACCAATTGCGATTTAAACACATTTGTGCACAACATTTGAGGGAAATAAGCTTTTTGTGCATATGGAAGATTTCTGGGATCAGCTCATGAGACATAGGACCAGCACTTTAGATGTTGCATTTTATATTTTTGTTCAGTGTAGTTGTATCTGTATTAATAATGTGACTATTTGTGAAAAGATTTTGTATGTTGATTGCTAATTTCCTTGACCACTTCATATAGTTATTGTCAGACAAATACTGTGCCAGAGGGTGATGCATGTACCACATCTGTTCTTTCAGAGAACTGTTCTCACCATCCCAGAAGTACCAGCTGCTGGTTTATCATGCAGATGCCATCTTCCATGACAAGGAGTACCGTAATGCTGCTTGCAAGTACAACATGGCACTGCAGCAGAAGAAAGTGCTCAGCAAAACTTCTAAAGTGCGGCCATCTACCGGGGGAACTGCATCCTCCTTGCAGTCACAGGTGTGGAAGGCTCCCAACTCTGTCAATTACAACATATCTGGCTGTAGCAACAGGCATCCATGTCATTCATTAAAAATAATGCACATTTGACTGAGCTGCTCTACAGACTATTTGTAATAGTGTACAATATGCATTGCCTTCTGAATTGACCAAATGCCATTTTTCTTTATTTCAGAGTTTTCCCTCAGAGATTGAGGTCAAGTATAAGATTGCAGAGTGCTACACCATCCTGAAGCTGGATAAGGATGCAATTGCAGTGCTTGATGGGATTCCATCTAGACAGAGAACCCCAAAGGTAGGTTGCTGTTTTGAGGTCCCCTCCTGAAAGCCCCATCCTCTCTCAATGACACCCAAGTTTGCAGTGCCGTTTTATGACTATTTCAATAAAGTAAAGCAGCCCAGATTCTTGTGAGGAATTTCCGAATTGCATATTTGTTTCTTTCCTCAGATCAACATGATGCTGGCTAATCTGTACAGGAAGGCTGGACACGAACGCTCTGCTGTCATAAGCTACAAAGAGGTCCTGAGACAGTGTCCCTTGGCACTGGATGCCATCATTGGTGTGGATTAGTTACTGGGATGTTTCTGTAGTGCGTCACACAGACATGCCAAAATCCCATGTTGTTGTGCTCTTCATTTTGAAGGGTTCTTTTAACTTGTGTCTGTTGTAGGTCTCCTGTCTCTGTCAGTAAAGGGTGCTGAGGTGGCGTCCATGACTATGGATGTGATCCAGAGTCTTCCCAACCTGGAGTGGCTCTCTGTGTGGATCAAATCCTATGCCTTCATACATGCAGGGGACAACCACAGAGCAATCAACTCCATCCGGTGAGCAGACCAGTTCCTCATCCCACCATGGGAGTGTTATTCATTTCATGAATCATAATCTCTGGTGTTGTTAAACTATGGCTCTCTTTCTGGGTGTTGTGTTTCTCTGTTTCCTGATTCTCCTTCTCAGCTCCCTGGAGAAGAAGTCTCTAATGCGTGACAATGTGGACCTGCTTGTGAGTCTGGCAGATGTGTACTTCAGGGCAGGCGACACAAAGAACTCCATCATGAAGTTTGAGCAGGCCCAGATGCTGGACCCTTATCTGATCAAAGGTACTGGACAGCAGACATCAGAAAACCCATCACTGACTAAATAAATCAGTTTCCTAGGACTCACTAAGCCAGTCTAGCGATTCTTATCTAAGACATTAACTATTAGGTTTTTATTTATAGTTGAACTAATTCAGTTATGTTGTCTTTACTTACTGTCAGGCATGGATGTATATGGCTACCTTATGGCACGTGAGGGGCACCTGGAGGATGTTGAGGTCCTGGGAGGAAGGCTGTTCAACATCTCAGACCAGCATGCAGAGCCCTGGGTCATATCTGGGTAATACGGCTGGGAATTGCCATGATAATCACGATACTTAGGTGCTGATACGATATCTGTTGCGATTCTCATGATTGTATATGTATTGCAATTCGATGTTCCAAACATATTGCTCACTATACAGTGCATTCGGAAAGTATTCAGACCCCTTGACTTTTTCTACATTTTGTTAGGTTACAGCCTTATTCTAAAATGGATTAAAAACATTTTTTTTACCTCATCAATTCACAATACCCCCATAATGACAAAGTGAAAACAGGTTTTTAGAAATTGTTGCAAATGTCAACAAAAAAAACCATAGCTTTTTACATAAAAATTCAGACCCTTTGCTATGAGACTCGAAATTGAGCTCGGGTGCATCCTGTTTCCATTGATCATCCTTGAGATGTTTCTACAACTCCACCTGTGGTAAATTTAATTGATTGGACAAGATTTGGAAAGGCACAAAACTGTCTATATAAGGTCCCACAGTTGACAGGGCATGTCAGAGGAAAAACCAAGCCATGAGGTCGAAAGAATTGTTTGTAGAGCTACGAGACAGGATTGTGCCGAGACAGGATTGTGCCGAGGCACAGATCTGGGGAAGGGTACCAAAACATTACTGCATTGAAGGTCCCCAAGAACACAGTGGCTAAATACATATTCCTACCAATCTGGTTTTTGGTGGCTCAGATGTCACAGCTTCTACAGTAAGCGCTACTCCCGGGCCCTCTACCTGGGTGCCAAGGCCATCCAGCTGAACAGCAACAGTGTGCAAGCCCTCCTCCTGAAAGGGGCAGCACTGAGAAACATGGGCAGAGTGCAGGAGGCCATCATCCACTTCAGAGAGGCCATGCGCCTTGCGCCCTGCCGTCTGGACTGCTATGAAGGCAAGGGGACCTTCTTGTTCTGATCGCATCATTGTAATGAACATCTGTTTTCATCTTGAACTGACCCCACATAAAGCTGCAACATCAGATGTTGTTTTTTGTCATGAGCCTTCTCTGTCCCCAGGTCTGATTGACTGTTACCTGGCATCCAATGGGATTCGAGAGGCAATGGGGATGGCCAATAACATCTATAAGACCCTGGGAGCGAATGCCCAGACTCTGACCATCCTGGCTACAGTCTGCCTGGAGGACCCTGTGACCCAGGAGAAGGCCAAAACCCTGCTGGACAAGGCGCTAGCCCAGAGGCCTGACTACACCAAGGCTGTGGTCAAGAAGGCAGAACTGCTAAGTATGTGGCTTGGTAGCAAACCCTGAAGTTCTATTAGTTGTTTTGCTGTAGAGATTTAGAACCATTGTATTTTGTCATTTTTCTTTTACCGAAGATGTTGGGGACAAGAGTTGATATTGTGTTTGTTTTCCCATTTAAGGTCGGGAACAGAAATACGAGGAAGGGATTGCTCTTCTCCGGAATGCCTTGGCCAATCAGAGCGACTGTGTGCTGCACAGGATGCTGGGGGATTTCTTGGTGGCAGTCAATGATTACCAAGAGGCTATGGACCAATACAGCATAGCACTTAGGTAATGTTACACCAAAGTCCAGGGTTTTACACAACTCATGAAATGTTAATGCAGTGTCGCTCTTAGGCCTACCTTTTCTCAAATATGTAAATGGTGCACTTCGATCTTGAGACTGCACATGTTTCTCTATCATCTGACTCCATCTGTCTTTCAGCCTGGACCCGAATGACCAGAAGTCTCTGGAAGGAATGCAGAAGATGGAGAAGGAGGAGAGCCCTGCTGATGCCACTGTGGAGCTGGATGGAGATGACATGGAGGGCAGCGGGGAGGATGGAGAGCTGGAAGGTAGTGACAGTGAGGCAGCCCAGTGGGCAGACCAGGAGCAGTGGTTTGGCATGCAGTGACCCAGGCCCACTGCAGAGACGCAGCAGGGGGCTGGGGGAATATGCCACACATGGGCATCATGGGTTCCTGATGTAATGTTCCGGGGGACTCTATATGGGTGTATACAAGATACAGGTGTATAAAGCCCCATCTCAGGGTTATAGACGTCATCATAGCAGCCACTGAGGTTTGGGGAGGATGCATTTTACAACCCAGCAGCCCAAAATTATAACCTGCCATTCCACGTCTCCTTCCCTTTGCGATCACTGATTAGTTGGTAGGTGAAAATGAACGTTACTAACCTATTTCATACCCATCAGGGGTCCAGGAGTAAAGGAGATGAGGCTATTTAGGATTGTTGGGCCATGGCCCCGGAGTTTCCTTGTTTGTTGGGTTAACACAAGATAATCTGAAGCCAGTAATCATTGAAATGATAGTTTGTAATATTGGTGTGAAACTTGTGACATACTTTCCCTTCTGAATAATCAGGTAACTTAAGACCTGTGTGTCAATCATGGGGTCATTTAATTTGACACATTCTTTGCAAAGTAATGTTAGTTTTCCAATGCAGATGTTTAACCGTGTGTGTGTGTGTAGGAGATATAAAATCATGACGTCTGGTCTCATGCCCTGACATTTTATTGAAGTTTGTGGTAAATTAGTATTAGTGACTTGAGTAACAGTTCTAGTCAACTCGTCCTCCAGTACCCCCAGACAAATGCATGTGATTCAATTAATTGAGGGCTTGATGATTAGTTGACAAGTTGAATCAAGTTTGCTTGTCTGGGGCTAAAATGTGTGCCGTTGAGGGTACAAGGACTGGAGTTGGGAAATACTGCTCTAAAACAGCCTTGTATTTAGGCTAGAAGCAAGGTAGCTTCAAATGAATACACATCTCCAATCTGGCATATAGAAGATCGGCAACATATTAATGTAGAATTGCTTTATTTACCTGAAACCACAAGTCATGACTATACAATCGTCAGCTCTGAAATGAGTTTGGCACACGTGTGCCATTGAAGCGACTGACTTCCTTTCAGGGTAATGGATCTATCGCCACACCTCCGCCTTCCCAGATGCTTCAAAAATGTTGCACATTACAGCGCAAAGAAAAGTCTATTTGGTTATTTTACCCCCCCCCAAAAGAGTTCCTTAGGAAAAGATAACATTTGTACTATTGTCCATTTAATTTATCAATACATTAATTATTACACATCTGATAAAATGGCTGCTTCAGAGGACATGCATCATGAAAGTGTACATTAAGATAACACAGAACTCTGTGTCTAGTTTGAAGGCTGCATTTACACAGGCAACCCAATTCTGATATTTTTCTACTTTTGTCAATAATTGGGCAAAAGACCAGAAATGGGCTGTCATGTGTAAACGCAGCCTATGGCTCTTTATTTAGTAAGGATGGAGGGACCTGGGATTGGTTCATTTGATTCCAAAAACATGTATACCCATTCAGTTAAAATATATACCATTTGATTACTTTTTTTGTCATGTAATTGCTTATGAAATGTATCAATCATGTCTTGATAGCTCTTCTTTATTGACATGCAGGTCTTGGAAGATGTGCTGCTCAAAACACATGCACAACACTAAATCAGTTCCTACAAGGGATTTATAGGAGGAGCGGGCTTACACGGCACTAGCTGCAGAGAGAGGAGAGAGAAAGACAGGGAGAAACCAAATCAATCATAGGACAGACAGAAACAAGGCATAGGTCAAAAAAGCAAAGATGCAAACAGAGACATGTCTCTCTCACTGGGAATTGAAAAAGGCATGGTGAACAGAAAGCCATTAGGTCATCTACTGCTTCATTTCCTACAGTCATGTCTAGGGCCATGCCACGTGCAAACAGAAAGATAGGAATAAATGCAGTAAGACATTCAGTGGTGTAAAGTACTTAAGCAACATTTGTGTGTGTGTGTCTGTACTTTACTATTTGTCAACTTTTACATCACTACATCCCTAAAGAAAATTATGTACTTTTTTCTCGATACATTTTCCTTGACACCCCAAAATACTTGATAGCTTAGTAGGACAGAAAATGGTCCAATTGACACACCCTACTGCCTCTGATCTGGCAGACTCACTAAACACAAACGCTTCATTTGTAAATGAGTGGAGTGTGACCCTGGCTATCTGTAAATAAAAATTGTGCCATCTGGTTTGCATAATAAGCTATTTTAAATGATTCACTTTTACAGTTGATATGTAAGTATATTTAAAATCAAATACTTTTAGACTTTTACTCAAGTAGTATTTCACTTTTACTCAAGTATGACAATTGGGTATTCTTTGCACCACTGATTGGGAGAAATAGCAGTTAGGTTTAAGAACACTCAAGCATTTACTGGCATGGTATTGGGAAAATCATGCTTTCTAGGAATACCCATTACCTACAGTGTTTCTAAAACACGCTCAAGTAAAACTAGTGTCAAAGTTATGGAGCATCTTTAAATCTCTATACACAGATACTATTTTGTGTTATATGTACAGACTCTTCTACAAGCCAGTCATTTTAGCATTGGGCCTATATACTATGTCTGCTTAGTGATCCACCCCAATAGGGAGTGCTGACCACAACAATCCCATCAAAGCATCCATCTTGTGCTAAACTGATAAGAAAATCCACCACTTGGTGTGTTTATACATATTAAAGTACAGTATATGCACAATACTTAATCTATAGAATTATTGTAATAAGACACTACAGTGTCCATAAATGAAGACCAAACATAAAAAAGTTAACCTTAATGAAAAGACAGAATATATTGTGTTCAAGTAAACGTGTTTAACGACAGGCTTGTCTATATTACAAAAAACTGCTTTGAATTGAACTAAGGTAACATTTACATATTTCTCCTAACCCTAACTTCCCTCAAGGAACACAGATTAACTTTAAAAAAGCAACATAAAAAGGCAAATGAGGGCTCTAGATTTCCTTATTCACAAGCGAAATGGCGCATACCTCAACACTCAATATGACAATGTTTATGAAAAGCTTACTGAGGAAAACGGGTAGTAATCAATTGTGATATCAATAGCATTGAGGTAGCTGTGCTCTGACTAGAGCGGGAAATAAACACAAAAAAAGCAAACAGGGGAACGAACAATCATTAATTTGGTGAAGAAATCCCCGTTATTCATGCCTGGGCAGAATACATGCAGTTTTGGTACAGACTTCTGATTCAGTGCAAATGATGGTCCTTACAGTTATGGCACAGCATAGTTATCTACAAGTTCTTCAGAGGTCAAAGTTCACACTGAAAACAAGTGAAACGTTTTGAGTTCTGTGCGCTGCCCCCCCCCGCCTTCCCAAAGCTACAAAAATCTTAATTTTGATAAAATAGTGTTAATTCTCTGTACACAGAACAGCTCCTAAATAGCAGATTTTTTATGCCTGTTCAAAAAGAATGGGGAGCAAAAAAAATAACCAAAAGCTTGATATTAAATTAAAGACATGGCCAAATGACAAACAAAAAGCATTAAAAAGCGGAATGGTGAAAATGTCCTGGAGACGAACCAGCAGAGGGCTCACAGATTACATCTGTCATCAACACAGGTACAAATGTTGACTTGAGCTCTCACTGCAGTTGATGTGGTTGTTGTAGTTGATCCTGGTTAATGGGGGATTTTGTTAGACGTGTGTTAATCTCCACTCACACTGGTGCACTGGGAGGGTTGTGTGGTGTAGTCAGGACCAGAACAGGGCAGACACGTTAGTGTCGATGCTGTAGAGCCACAGCACCAGGGGGAGGGTGATGCCCACAAAGGGCCAGGAGATGCCCTCTGTGCATGCAGAGAGGGACCAGCCTTTGCTGGCTGACTTAGACTCTGGCTGGTTACCGGGTTCCAGGTAGTTCCTGGCCACGAACTTTAGCAGCTCATCCAGCAGGATGACGGGCAGGGAGATCTTCAGCACCACCAGCCACTGGGTCAGGTCCAGAGGGGTGATCTGGAAGATGACCTGGAGAGATAGAGGAGGAGAATGAGGGATGGAAAGAGCGTGAACATGGGGAACCTATAGATTGACCTGGTTGATATAAGTAAAGCTGACTTACGGGAAGTGGCTCCACATAGAGGATGAGGAAGTGGAGGGACATGGAGAGGCAGATGGCCCCCAGCAGCCAGATGTTCTCCCAGGGAGGCATACGAAGCAGGGACTGGTTCTCTGACAGGCTGGGAGAAGGTCACATTGTGGATCAGATTAGTCAAAACTCTATATTCTATTCTTGTACTTACAAAAGTTGGAGCTGTCCTCCACTGAATGCAAATGATTTTTGAGGCTGAAAGAAAGCTCATGTCACTGCAGGAGACTCACCTGTTAAGGGCATTGCACATCTCAATGGTGACAAGTACAGACAGGGCCATGGTCATGGGGTAGGGGGACTCAAACACATGACACTCCAGGTCTGAGAAGTCAGGGTTGTCAGGGGAACACTGCAGGAAGTGGCTCTGTGGGGGGAGGAGTCAGACACGAGAGACATAAGAAAGGCTGGGAGGTAAAACACCATTTGGACAGTAAAGCTGACATCTAGGCGTTAGTCTCACCAGCTGGTACAGAGAGATCATAGGGCCATCCTCAGCAGCCACGAACCACCAGGTAGCGGCTCCCACTGTGGCAGCTCCCACATAGCCTGAGGACAGAGACACAGCTGACTGACTGTGGGACAGACTAGTTCTATAACTAGGAAGACAATGGACAGGCAGAGAGGTGAACAAGAACAGTATGTGGCAGGGTATGCCACTAGCAGTGAGCTTGAGAAAATGTTAAGATTGAGCTATCGGATATAGAATTGGAAACAAAGCACAACAGTCCAATTAACTCACAGCCGATGGCCAGGTATCTGAAGAAGAGCCATCCGGAGATGAGGGGCTCCTTGGCACTGCGGGGGGGCTTGTTCATGATGTCCAGGTCTGGGGGGTTGAAGCCCAGTGCGGTGGCAGGGAGACCATCTGTCACCAGGTTGACCCACAGCAGCTGAACGGGGATCAGAGCCTCAGGGAAGCCCAGAGCAGCCGTCAGGAAGATACTGCCCCCATAGAGAAACAGCATTAACCTCCACAGGAGCACCATAAAACCACTAGAGACATCACTTTGGCAGGAGGAGGTACGTAAATGACACTCACCAGACGACCTCTCCCACGTTGGAAGAGATGAGGTAGCGGATGAACTGTTTCATGTTGTTGTAGATGGCCCTGCCCTCCTCCACAGCCGCCACGATGGAAGAAAAGTTGTCATCGGCCAGGACCATCTCAGAGGCTGACTTGGCCACGGCAGTGCCAGAGCCCATGGCGATGCCAATCTCTGCCTTCTTCAAGGCAGGAGCATCGTTCACTCCATCACCCGTCTGGGAGAAACAACAGATACTTAAGGGTGGATAGGAGGCTACAAGACAACAGTAATAGATATAACAGCTTTGCATGTACAGTAAGGATGGGGGGGGGGGTCAGTGTACCATGGCTGTGATCTCGTCCATGGCCTGCAGGAACTCAACGATCTTGGACTTGTGGGAGGGCTCGACACGGGCGAAGCAGCGGGCGTTGATAACAGCATCGCGTTGGGCCTGAAGGGACAGGTCGTCAAACTCGCGGCCAGTGAACGCCATTTTGTCCACGTCGTCTTCCTCACCCAGGATGCCGATACGGCGGCAGATGGCCACGGCAGTGCCCTTGTTGTCGCCGGTGATCATGATGACGCGGATGCCGGCTAGGCGACACAGCTTGATGGAGGCAGCCACCTCGGTCCTGGGAGGGTCCAGCATGCCAACGCAGCCCACGAAGGTCAGGTCAGACTGGGCAGAGAAACACAAAAACAGAGTCACCATCAGGGTTCCTACTAGAACTTTGCACAATACATCCAAAAGTTATGCTACACTGAACAAAAATATAAAAACGGAAACATGCCACAAGATTTATTGAGTTATAGTTCATTTAAGGAAATCAGTCAATTTAAATAAATTCATTAGGCCCTAATCTATGGATTTTACATGACTGGGAATACAGAGATCTGTGGGTCACAGATCCTTTTGAAAAAGAAGTAAGGGCCCAGATCAGAAAACCAGTCAGTATCTGGTGTGACCACCATTTGCCTCACGCAGCACAACACATCTCCTTCGAATACAGTTGATCAGGCTGTTGATTGTGGCCTATGAAATGGCAGTGCGAAGTTGCTGGATATTGTCGAGAACTGGAATACGCTGTCAAACGTGCTCAATGGTGAGGGACATTTTCAGCTTCCAGGAATTGTGTACAGAACCTTGCGGCATTGAACTGTGCATTATCATGCTGAAATGGTGGCGGATGAATGGCACGACAATGGGCCTTAGGATCTCATCACGGTATCTCTGTGCATTCAAATTACCATCAATAAAATGCAATTGTGTTCGTTGTCTGTAGCTTATGCCTGCCCTTACCATAACCCCACCACCACTACGGGGCACTCTGTTCACATCAGCAAACGGCTTGCCCACACGATGCCATACATGCTATCTGCCTGGTACAGTTGAAACCGGGATGAATACTTGAAGAGCACACTTCTCCATCGAAAGTGAGCATTTGGCCACTGAGGTCGGTTATGATGCCGAACTGCAGTCGGGTTAAGAACCTGGTGAGGACGACGAGCATGCAGATGAGCTTCCTTGAGACGGTTTCTGACAGAAATACTTTGGTTGTGCAAACCCAGTTTCATCAGCTGTCCGGGTGGCTGGTCTCAGACGACACCGCTGGTGACGAAGCCGGATGTGGAGATCCTGGGCTGACGAGGTCCTGGGCTGGCGTGGTTACATATGGTCTGCGGTTGTGAGGCCGGTTGGACGTACTGCCAAATTCTCTAAAATGACGGAGGCAGCTTATGGTAGTGAAATTAACATGAAATTCTCTGGCAGCAGCTATGGTGGACATTCCTGCAGTCAGCATGCCAATTACACACTCTCAAAACATGAGATTTCTGTGGCATTGTGTTGTGTGCCAAAACTGCACATTTTAAAGTGGTCTTTTATTGTCCCCAGCACAAGGTGCACCTGTGTAATGATCATGCTGTTTAATCAGCTTCTTGATATGCCACACCTGTCAGGTGGATGGATTATCTTGGCAAAGGTGAAATTCTCACCAACAGGGAGGTAAACAAGTTTGAGCACAACATTTGAAAGAAATAAGCTTTTTCTGCGTATGGGAAACTTCAGGCCTCTTATTTCTGCTCAAGAAACATGGGACCACTTTACATGTTGCATTTATATTTGTCTTCATATGATATTAATAGGATCCAGCAGTATAAGTTAGATATGGTATCTACACATAACAAATGCCTTTTAGCAAAATGCCTGTCTACTCTATGCAGTGGTGATGAGTAGTGCTCACCTCATAATCAACAAAGCGGGCACAATCAACCAGCACCATGTCCTCCTTCCTGGGTGGGGTGTCCCGGGTGGCCAGAGCCAGGCAGCGCAGGGTGTCACGCCCAGTCCCGTACCCACGGATCGTAGACATGATCCTCTCTTTGATTCCTGGGGTCATGGCAACCTTGCAGGTGCCCACTCTGACATGAGTACATCTGTCAATAACTCCCTCGGGGGCACCCTGTGGGGATTAAAGTGTTTGAAAGGTTGACACACAGATTCAAAACATGGGTGACTTAAAAACACTAACACTTGGTTCAATGTGAGTCAAACATAGCAGTTTATAAAAATGTGAGGATACCTTGACAAACATCTTTCCAAGTGAGGAGCGGGCCTTGTTAGGGGTGCAGTACACAGACATGGACTTCCTGTCTCTGGAGAACTCCAGGGTGAATTCCTTCTTCATCAGTTGCATGATCACCTGACAGACAACACACCACTCAGAAAACCTGCTAACAACCGGCTGTGGAGTACCACACCATTTAATTGTTCAATGGTTGAAGTTAGTGTGCATACAGAGTTGCAGGCGTTGGCCCTGTCGATCTTGGTCAGGCCTTTGACATCGGTGTCAAACGCATTCATCTTCTCCACCAGGCAGGTGAGAGCCGTCTCTGTAGCCTCGCCAACCTTCTCATACACACCTTTGGCCTGACAACACAAACATAAGCCAGTCAACGCTACTCAACATCCTTTAATGATCCATATTAAGGAGATAGGCAGTCAGGTATGCACACAGACCTCATTGAAGTCCAGAGAGGAGTCATTGCACAGGGCACAGATGGTGGCAATCTCCACTAGACCATCATATGCAGAGGACTTCACTAGTCTGCCATCCTGGTACCTGGAGGGAGACACACAGGCCAGGAGACAAGATTAATTCCATCCAACGTTTCATGTAATTGGAAGTAAATAAATAATTGTCTCTTAAACAGACTGGCGTTAAGAGAGTATTTGGTACTTACACTTCTCCTTCAGGTGCGTAAGTAGAGCCAGTGATGGTGAACTCATTCAGAGAGCAACTGTTCCCTTCGGCCTGGTCAATGATGAACATCTGGAGACCACAACACAGACAAGGAAATTTAGGGCTGACTCACACACAAACTAATCATCTCACACCAAATTGTATTAGTCACATGCGCCGAATACAACAGGTGTAGACCTTACAGTGAAATGCTTACTTACAAGCCCCTAACCAACAATGCAGTTTAAAAAAATACATATAAGAATAAGAGATAAAAGTAACAAGTAATTAAAGAGCAGCAGTGAAATAATAATAGCGAGACTATATACAGGCGGGTACCGATACAGAGTCAATGTGCGGGGGCACCAGTTATTTGAGGTAGTATGTACATGTAGGTAGAGTTATTAAAGTGACTATGCATAGATGACAACAGATGGGGTGGGGGGCAATGCAAATAGTCTGGGTAGCCATTTGACTAGATGTTCAAGAGTCTTATTGCTTGGGGGTAGAAGCTGTTTAGAAGCTGCTTGGACCTAGACTTGGCGCTCTTGCCGTGCGGTAGCAGAGAGAACAGTCTATGACTAGGGTGGAGTCTGACCATTTTTAGGGCCTTCCTCTGACACCGCCTGGTATAGAGGTCCTGGATGGCAGGAAGCGTGGCCCCAGTGATGTACTGGGCCGTTCGCACTACGCTCCGTAGTGCCTTGCAGTCGGAGGCCGATCAGTTGCCATACCAGGCAGTGATGCAACCAGGCAGTGATGCTCTCGATGGTGCAGCTGTAGAACCTTCTGATTGGGAATAGGTTTTGTCGTGCCCTCTTCACGACAGTCTTGGTGTGCTTGGACCATGTTAGTTTGTTGGTGATGTGGACACCAAGGAACTTGAAGCTCTCAACCTGCTCCACTGCAGCCCCGTCGATGAAAACGGGGGTGTGCTCTGTCCTCTTTTTCCTGTAGTCCACAATCATCTCCTTTGTCTTGATCACGTTGAGGGAGAGTTGTTGTCCTGGCACCACACGGCCAGGTCTCTGCTCTGCTCTCCTCCCTATAGGCTGTCTCGTCGTTGATCAGGCCTACCACTGCTGTGTCATCGGCAAATATAATGATGGTGTTGGAGTCGTGCAGTCATGAGTGAACAGGGAGTACAGGAAGGGACTGAGCACGCACACCCCTGAGGGGCTCCCGTGTTGAGGATCACCGTGGCAGATGTGTTGTTACCTACCCTTACCACCTGGGGCGGCCCATCAAGAAGTCCAGGATCCAATTGCAGAGGGAGTCATTTAGTCGCAGGGTCCTTAGCTTAGTGATGAGCTTTGAGGACACTATGGTGTTGAACACTGAGCTGTAGTCAATGAGTAGCATTCTCACATAGGTGTTCCTTTTGTCTAGGTGGGAAAGGGCAGTGTGGAGTGCAATGGAGATGGCATCATCTGTGGATCTGTTGGGGCTGTATGCAAATTGGAGTGGGTCTAGTGTTTCTGGGATGATGGTGTTGATGACCAGCCTTTCAAAGCACTTCATGGCTACAACGTGAGCGCTACGGGTAGGTAGATAAATAGGCAGATTACCTTAGTGTTCTTGGGCACAGGGATGCTTCATGTTGGTATTACAGACTCGGACAGGAAGAGGTTGAAAATGTCAGTGAAGAGACTTGTCAGTTGTTCAGCGCGATGCTCGCAGTACATGTCCTAGTAATCTGTCTGGCCCTGCAGCCTTGAGAATGTTGACCTGTTTAAAGGTCTTTTTCACAGATTTGCCAAATGGAGGGCGAGGGAGAGCTTTGTATGCGTCTCTGTGTGTGGAATATAGGTGGTCCAGAGTTCTTTTTCCTCTGGTTGCACATTTAACAGGCTGATAGAAATTTGGTCAAACAGATTTAAGTTTCCCTGCATTAAAGTCCCCGGCTACTAGGAGCGCCGCCTCTGGGTGAGCGTTTTCTTGTTTGCTTATGGCGGAATACAGCATTATGGCGGAATACAGCATTCAATGCTGTCTTAGTGCCAGCCTCTGACTGTGGTGGCATGTAAACAGTTACAAAGAATGTAGATGAGAATTCTCCGGGTAGGTTGTGTGGTCTACAGCTTATCATGAGATACTCTGCCTCAGGTGAGCAATAGCTTGAGACTTCCTTAGATATCGTGCACCAGCTGTTGTTTACAGAAATACATAGACCACCACCCCTCGTCTTACCCGACGCCACTGTTCTATCCTGCTGTTACATCATATAACCAGCCAGCTGTATGTTGATGTTGTCGTCGTCATTCAGCCACTACTCCGTGAAACATAAGATGTTTGTTTTTAATGTCCTGTTGGTAGTTCAATCTTCTGTGTAACTCATTGATTTTATTGTCCTAAGATTGCACCTTTGCTAGCAGAATGGAGGGAAGTGGGGGTTTATTTGATTGCCTGCGAATTCTCAGAAGGCAGGCGCACCTTCGACCCCTCTTTCTCAGCCTCCTCTTCACGGGGATCGGGGCCTGTTCCCGAGGAAGCAGCGGATCCTTTGCTTCGGGCTCGTCAGAGTGGTGAAAGGAAAAAGAGGATTCTGCTCGTCCGTGGTGAGTAATCTCAGTCCTGATGTCTATAAGTTATTTTCAGTCATAAGAGATGTATGGTTACAACATTACATTAGAGGCCGTTTATGAACTTACACTGTAGATGGCAGCAAACACCACATAATAGCTGTAGATCAGCTCTCACAACTATACTCTCTGGGCTGGAGGGATTTAGATGCCCCAAGGCTGTGTGGGGGCTAAGGCAGGAGTCTAGCAGTGAGCAGTGCTTGTTTGGTTTAGTCCATAAGTAAATAGTGTAGGCCATCTGTCAGGGAGCTAGCGTAAAGAGAAGAGTGCGCTGAAGCCTGGAGGGCTGGGCCTTTTCCCACAGGAAGAACTGTACTGGTCCAAGCCTAGTAGTAGGCACGTGCAAACTAACACCACGTCACAACAGCCAGTCTGCTGGGACACGCCAGCAGTCTCAGTCAGAGAGAAAGGATGAAGGAAGAGTGATGGTAATCATTCATGGTCTTTTCCAGCTGGAGGCCACACTTCTGAGACGATTAGAAAATAGCATTACATCCTCTCGCTGAATACATTAGGCTCAAGTCGTGAATTCAACACAAACTATTTTGTGGAAGATTTTCCAAGCATCACTGACAGATGGGGGTTGTTTGGTGGACACTGGGTAGTAACCTGAAAAAGGCATGGTTCTCTTTCAGCTCCTAGCCTCTACACCAGAGATCCTATTCTCAAACTACTGGGATAGGTGAAAGCAATGTGGAGAACTCATCACAGCCTAAAACATGTGTTACTTAAACAAATGTCATCATCACTTCATGGAAACAATGAGATAGGTACAGTAGGATATGATATAATTTACTAGTGTATTATGGCATCATGCATCCTAACAACAACCGCTCCCTGGGCGCCGATGACATGGACGTCGATTAAAGGGATACTTCGGGATTTTGGTAACGAGGCCGTTTATTTTCTTCCCCAGAGTCAGATGAACTCATGATACCATTTTTATGTTATGCATCCAGTATGAAGGAAGTTGTAGTTTCGCGATCCAATGCTAACGTACGTTAGCGCAATGGCTGGACGTCTATGAGTATCCGCTAGCACAGGGCTCTCCAACCCTGCTCCTGGAGTGCTACCATCCTGTAGGTCCAACCCCAGTTGTAACTAACCCGATTCAGTTTATCAACCAGCTAATTATTAGAGTCAGGTGTGATAGATTAGGGTTGGAGTGAAAACCTGCAGGATGGAAGCTCTCTAGGACCAGGGTTGGAGAGCCCTGTGCTACCAGATACCCATAAACTTCCAGCCATTGAGCTAACTAACTTCATACTGGACACGGAGACATAAAAATGGTATCCACGAGTTCAGACTCCAGGGAAGTAGATTTTTTAAAAGCCTCATTGCCAAAATCCTGAAGTTTCTCTTCAAGGCAGCCCCCCCACACCTCTCTGATTCAGAAGGGTTGGGTTAAAAATCAGAAGACAAATTTCAGTTGAATGCATTTAGTTGCGCAACTAACTAGACATCCCATTTCCTCTAATAATTTCAGTCTGCACCAGAGGTGAAAGGAAGTGACTACAGAGGGACATACATTAAAACAGACCAGAGACCCATGGAATGCTAGTTCAAACGAAATGTATTATGGGAAATAAATGGCCGCTACCAAATAAAGAACCTCTCATCCAGAAACATTTGATAGACATAGGCATACTAAATAATGCAACAGGTCAAAGTTTAAAGGAGTGGAGTCAGCAGTTCCAAAGATCTGTGCATATTCACCAAAAAGAGAATAAACATGCTCATGAATAATGAAATGTCTCTCTGCTCTGGGAAAGAGCTGTAGGTGTGTTGGGGTGCCACTCAGAAAGTGGGAGGGACTGGATGCTCCGCAGAGTGGTGACGCAAGGTCAGTTATGCAAGAGCACCGCGGATGAACACCTAATGGCTGACTGTCTATCAAAGCCGCATCGCTGCCTCACCACCTCTTTGTAACACATCTCACTCTTGATTCTCCACTACAAAAGAGCCTTCTGCACACATACACATACTCTGAAACAGTATCACAGCAAGGTAACGCAACAGAGGCAGACTTCCCTGTCCAGTCAGCATGTAAAACAACCAACCAGACTCACCCTGCAGACAGACATCTGGTTGGTGGTGAGAGTGCCGGTCTTGTCGGAGCAGATGACAGAGGTGCAGCCCAGGGTCTCCACAGAGGGCAGGCTGCGGACGATGGCGTTCTTCTTGGCCATGCGGCGGGTCCCCAAGGCCAGGCAGGTGGTGATGACAGCAGGCAGACCCTCGGGGATGGCGGCCACAGCCAGGGCCACGGCGATCTTGAAGTAGTAGACGGCGCCACGGATCCAGGAGCCTCCGTGGACGGGGTCGTTGAAGTGGCCGATGTTGATCATCCACACAGCGATGCAGATCAGGGAGATGACCTTGGACAGCTGCTCCCCGAACTCATCCAGCTTCTGTTGCAGGGGGGTCTTCTCCTGCTCAGTGGCTGCCATCTCATCACGGATCTTACCAATCTCAGTGTTCACGCCCGTGGCCACCACCACACCAATAGCCTTGCCAGACGAGATGTTGGTGCCCTGAAAACACAAAGGTGGAACGTTATGGCCACACAAATCACACACGCTTGAGGAGAGCAGACTAGATAGAATATTCTAACTATATTTACAAAGCAAAATAAAATAGCAGGGTCTGTATTTTTAAGTACATTTTTGATATTGAGTGATGCTGGCATAATTTGTTAATGACGTTTAGGAAAGTTAAGGGATACCTGCATCAAGCATGTTCTTCAACTCCATTGAGCTTGACTGAAATAAGTGACTGAAGGAGAATCTCAAACTACAAGCTGATGTTGGAGAGTTCAATCATCACACAGCCGCTACAAGGAGCAGTAAGTGAAGAGAGAAGAGTGTTGCTTACGGAGAAGAGCATGTTCTTCTTGTCCTGGTTGACAGCTCGAGGGTCAGGCACTGGGTCCGTGTGCTTGATGACAGAGACCGACTCACCTGGAATCACAGCAAAGAGCAGCGCAGGTCACGTATCACACTGATATCCCTTTGGCTGTGTTTAAAGCTTCAAATCATAGACTCCCACTCCACAATCAATGTGTAACATTCATGGCTCTTGGTGCAGGGCACAGCCTCTGATCATAATGTGGATCAAGTGGAACCTGGGCTCTAGACTCAGAGGAGGTGAACTCGGTTAATTAAACAGTGTCATGATATTCAATTATTAATAAGTCTTATTTTGATAAGCTAAAGTAAAACAACCTTTTGTTGTGAGGTGGGGCTGAGCAGTTGGGTTTGAACTGACTCCTACATTCCTCGCGTATTACAATATTACCAGTCTATGGAGGTGATGTGTTAGAGACATGACTTTCCAATCAAATGAAGTTTGGAATAACTTGGTTCTGGAGGAGGAATAAACAGTTCAAGTTTGCCTATGTGGAATAAAGGCAAATAAACATGTGGCAGATGACAATTAAAAGTGAGTCATACAGTATGCTTGCAGGCTCTGAGGAGCTCATTCTGTCAGCAAAGACAGCTGTAGAACACCTGAAATTAGCATACAATGTCATTACACAGGAAGAGAGTTTTGTTATGCTTTTGGAGTAACACAGTTTGTCTATTTTGACTAGAGATGTAGAGTAGCCTAAGTTTGTTCGGTATAGAAAAACAGCCGTGTGTCTTACCGGTCAGGATGGACTGATCTACTCTCAGGGTTGTAGATTTGATGGATGTAAGACGGATGTCTGCAGGAACCTTGTCTCCAACTAGCGAAGGGGAAACCAGACAAAGACAGAATTAGAGGCACACAGATTTTGCAAGCAGGGAAAACTAGACAGACAATTCACATGACCTCCATAACTTCTGCCCATTACGTCAAGTCATTGTAGCAGCACACAACAGATACTATACAGTTACAGGTCTCAAGACAATTAAACTGGTTGTGGATGTGCAAAGTCATATTCAAGTCGAAGCCAATACTAAAAGCAGAACATTATAAAAAAATACAGATCCTGCAGAGTGCTTAGATTATTGGACCTTGAAGACCACCCAGCCGTTCTCTGAAATAGAGAAGTCATTTATTCAGCGTCAGTGTTAACTGACAGACTATAGCTCATTTCAGGGTTGGTTGCTGTGCCACACAGAGGCAGAGTACTGGGCTTCTATTGTAGCGGAGAGAGGAGAGCCAGAGCAGCATGAGGAAACAGAGGACCGGTGAGCCATAAAAAGGCCCTTCCCAAAGGAGACAGACAATTTGGGCCACATCTGAATTGTGGCGACCTGATTCTGCAACCTATTAGTACATAAACGCTGCAGGGCACAGTTCTACAGAAAAACACATATTGGCTCTCACAGACCTGGAGACTTAACATGGTATTAAAATGTATTCAATGTCCTTCAATCATGCCCTTTCTTTTCCAAGACACACAGTGAGTATTGGAATAATATGGCCAATCTGGGTGATTGAGGGAGACTGGTGGAAGCCAGGGAAGAGAAACATGTTCATGAACGTCAGGATTCCTTTTCAGGACTGAACAGACAGTAAAACTAATCCGATCCCCCCCTGTGCCCTTGAGAGGAGAGAAAAATAGCATGGGATGAACAATACGCACAGCCAAAAATGGGAAAACTATTTAAATATGTTCCCCCAACGAGCTGTCCAAACGATCTGGCCTTAATGGCCATGTATTGTTCTAATCTCCACCTGGCACAGCCAGAAGAGGACTGGCCACCCATCGGAGCCTGGTTCCTCTAGGTTCCTGCCTTTCTAGGGAGTTTTTCCAAGCCACTGTGCTTCTGCACTACTTGCTTCTTGGGGTTTTAGGCTGGGTATCTGTTTCAGCACTTTGTGACAACTGCTGATGTAAAAAGGCTTTATAAAATATTTGATTGATTGGTTTAAATGCCAGCTACTTTCCTGTCCCCCCCACTGCACAGGAAGAGGTGAAGGAGATAATACCAGCTGCTGTCACTCAGACATGGAGCCCCATTTTCCAAAACTCATTGACGCAACAGGAGTGGCGCTTAGCACACAGTACAAGCTTTAACCTCAAACTCCTTGTTTTCAAACCTTCAAATTAACAAGCGACTGTGTCCCTAAGCTGTCACATATTAAAGCTAGACACACAAGCCTCAACACCAACAAGGCCTTGGCTCAGAGAGAGAGAAAGAGAGAGATGCGAGCAGTTGGGTGTGTGTGTCAGGCCGTATTAATGCTGACACTGGTGACAGGAGTTCTGGACCATTAGTGGACATGGGCCAATCATGAGAGAGAGAGAGAGAGGGAGAGAGACAGACCGCTTTTCTCAGAAATAATTGTGTAGAGCTCAATGGCATCTTTCAACTGTCTAAATGTGGAACAATGCGTTTCACTTCTGAAAAGGTCAGGAGACCTAACTCACAGAGGGAAGTATGCAATGGATTGGCCTTGGATGGGCTGCAACATCAAATTATCATCAGGCTCAATATAAGCTATTCAGACAAAGGCAAAACAGTTACAGAATATTATCTACAGGCCAAAGAAAGATAACACATTTGGGAGGAGTTTCAAAATACAATCTGACGCCAAGCTGAACTGAAAGAAAACAACAGTCAAACGTTTCCCCCCATAACGGCCACATCCTTAGGGTTGTGCAACACTTCCTGTCCCAAGACACATTCAAATGTTTTAATAAACACTGGTGACTACAGGGAGTAAAGCTAATTACAATAACACTTGATGTCCTTATGGGGGTACAAAACACGTAAGATTCCTGGTGCAGTTAGCCAGGCAGTTAGCCAGGTCTGCAGGCCTGCTCTGGATGAAGTGTGTGTGAATACATCAGCTATCCCTTTAAGTCAACATCCTACTTGGTACCAGGCCAAAGGTCTCCTCAAACATGAACACCTTTTCACCCCAAGGCTTGCCAACAAGTGATTCTCCACGCCGAGGAGATTGAGATAGGCCGCGTAGCAACAAGCGGCACAGACACAAGAGTCTGTGAACCAGTGCCAGACATGACTTCCAGGGGTGCCCTTCTTTACAACTGTGGAGTGGGTCCAAGCAAGGCTTAGCAGTTTTTCTGTCTTAGTGTGCTAAGACAGAAAAACTGCTTTCGCAGACAAGACTGACACAGGCCCTGCTGTGTATGACTGCATGACACGGCAGGTTTCTCTGTGGACAATCCTGAGGGTGCAGGTGCTTATGGCAGCTACAACAAAAGGTTTAAATAGCTCATTCTGATTAGGCTATTTTAGAAGCACTTGACGGCGAACTACGTCCTAGAACTCTTCAAGTGCTCTTAACCAGCTGTTCTTGTCTAGAAAGCGTTCACCACTAACCAAGTGTACAGTACACTAACAATTCAAAAGGCCAAAGAACTTGTTGAATCAGAGAAAAATAGAAAAGGAAAAAAAGAGCATGAGAGACCATGAACACTAGCCTAAAGCTAGTTGGAGTAACAACGATGTGTCTGGCTTTAATCTCTACTTCCTGTTTTCAGTGGGTGTAGTGAGATCTCCAGTATCCTCTCATAACCAACAGAACAGGGCTGTGTGTAGGACAGTACAGTACACTACAAACAGACCACCATGTCCTGTCCTGGGCCAGGTTTGGTTGCGGTGGCAACAGGACACTGCGACGGAGCCACGTGACACCTAGATTAAGACCAGCGGCCTATGCTGTGTGAGATGTAGACCAGATGCTGCCCGACTAACAGCGTTCTGCTGGGAGATAGGAAGGAAGAGCAGAGGTCAGGGGTCAACATGCCTTCAAACTCTCTATGGCCTCTATATGCTGGGACACATCATACACTAGACAAAGATTTTTATTCAGACATTGAAATGGATCGCTAAAGACCTCTCTGGATGTCCGGTCCCAGTGCGTTGTTGCCATTAACACCATGAAAAGGTTGTAATTAAACCCTCTACTTAGCTTAATGAAAAGGGTGTTGATAACTCGTCCTGCCTTCCCTCTCCACACAGCAGTCTTCTTAATATTCTAATGCACTGTTCCACATGTAGCCATGAGAAGCTGTGCACAATGCTACAGTCTGACCACAGTAATGTATTCTGAAAGAAGAAACTCTGAAGGGTACTAATGTTTCCCGTTGTCTTGAGGTCAGCCTCTTCCTTGTTAGTGGCTCCGCTTAACAGTCTCTCCAGGGTCAGACCAGCATGTCTTCCCCTTTACCACCAATTCTAGAACCAGACAGCATAGCACAGATTCCCAGCAGTCAATGCAGGACATGCCTCAGGATTAGCTGCCATTTGAATGCGAGGACAATGTAAAAACAACATTCAGAAAATTGCAGTGCCTTAATAACTGTTGGTTGATACCAGACCTGGGTTCAAATACATGTGTATTTGAGTATCTAGTATTTAAAATAATCTGTGTTTTTTTGTTGTTGTCCAAAACAAGTACTTTTATTTGAATGGTTTGTAAAAAAACATATAAATACAATTTGGTAGACTCTCTGTATCCCACTCATAATTATCTTTAAGGTCCCTCAGTTTAGCAGTGAATTTCAAACGGATTCAACCACAAAGTCCAGGGAGGTTTTAATGACTCACAAAGGGCAGCTATTGGTAGATGGGTAAAAATAAAATAAGACATTGAATATCCCTTTGAGCATGGTGAAGTACACCCAGTCACTACAAAGATACGGGCATCCTTCCTAACTCAGTTGCCAGAGAAGAAGGAAATCGCTCAGAGGCCAATGGTGACTTTAAAACATTTAGAGTTTAATGGCTGTGATAGGAGAAAACTGAGAATGGACCAACATTGTAGTTACTCCACAATACTAACCTAAATGACAGAGTGAAAAGGAAGCCTGTACAGAATAAAAATATTACAAAACATGCATCCTGTTTGGAACAAAACACTAAAGTAAAACTGCAAAAAATGTGATAAAGAAATTAACTTTATGTCCTGAATACAAACCGTTATACTTGGGGCAAATCCAACACGTCACTGAGTACCACTTCATATTTTCAAGCAAAGTGGTCGCTGCATCATGTTATAAGTATGCTTGTCATCGGCAAGGACTAGGGAGTTTAGGATAAAAAGAAACCGCATAGAGCTAAGCAAGGCAAAATCCTAGAGAAAAACCTGGTTCAGTCTGCTTTCAAAACAGACCAAATGAACCTTTTAGCTGGACAAAAACCTAAAACACAAGGCCAAATGTACATTGGAGTTGCTTTCCACGAAGACAGTGAAGCCTCAACGTGTTCTTGAGTGGCCGAGTTGGTTGTAACTTAAATCTGCTTGAAAATCTATGTCAAGCAATGATCAACAACCAACTTGACAGCTTGAATAATTATTTATGTGCAAATATTGTACAATCCAGGTGTGCAAAGCTCTTAGAGACTTACAGCTGTAATCGCTGCCGAAGGGGATTCTAACATGCATTGACTCAGGGCTGTGAACACTTAGTGGGGCAAAAAAGTATTTAGTCAGCCAATTGTGCAAGTTCTCCCACTTAAGATGAGGGGACTGTAATTTTCATCATAGGTACACTTCAACTATGACCGACAAAATGAGAGAAAAAAAATCCAGAAAATCACATTGTAGGATTTTTTATTAATTTATTTGCAAATTATGGTGGAAAATAAGTATTTGGTCACCTACAAACAAGCAAGATTTCTGGCTCTCACAGACCTGTAACTTCTTCTTTAAGCAGTGCTTTGTCCTTCACTCGTTACCTGTATTAATGGCACCTGTTTGAACTTGTTATCAGTATAAAAGACACCTGTCCACAACCTAAGACAGTCACACTCCAAACTCCACTATGGCCAAGACCAAAGAGCTGTCAAAGGACACCAGAAACAAAATTGTAGACCTGCACCAGGCTGGGAAGACTGAATCTGCAATAGGTAAGCAGCTTGGTTTGAAGAAATCAACTGTGGGAGCAATTATTAGGAAATGGAAGACTTACAAGACCACTGATAATCTCCCTCGATCTGGGGCTCCACGCAAGATCTCACCCCGTGGGATCAAAATGATCATAAGAACGGTGAGCAAAAATCCCAGAACCACACGGGGGGGACCTAGTGAATGACCTGCAGAGAGCTGGGACCAAAGTAACAAAGCCTACCATCAGTAACACACTACGCCGCCAGTGTCCCCCTGCTTAAGCCAGTACATGTCCAGGCCCGTCTGAAGTTTGCTAGAGAGCATTTAGATGATCCAGAGGAAGATTGGAGAATGTCATATGGTCAGATGAAACCAAAATAACTTTTTGGTGAAAACTCAACTCGTCGTGTTTGGAGGACAAAGAATGCTGAGTTGCATCTAAAGAACACCATACCTACTGTGAAGCATGGGGGTGGAAACATCATGCTTTGGGGCTGTTTTTCTGCAACGGGACCAGGACGACTGATCCGTGTAAAGGAAAGAATGAATGGGGCCATGTATCGTGAGATTTTGAGTGAAAACCTCTTTCCATCAGCAAGGGCATTGAAGATGAAATGTGGCTGGGTCTTTCAGCGTGACAATGATCCCAAACACACCGCCCGGGCAACAAAGGAGTGGCTTCCTAAGAAGTATTTCAAGGTCCTGGTATGGCCTAGCCAGTCTCCAGATCTCAACCCCATAGAAAATCTTTGGAGGGAGTTGAAAGTCCGTGTTGCCCAGCAACAGCCCCAAAACATCACTGCTCTAGAGGAGATCTGCATGGAGGAATGGGCCAAAATACCAGCAAGTGTATGTGAAAACCTTGTGAAGACTTACAGAAAACATTTAACCTCTGTCATTGCCAACAAAGGATATATAACAAAGTATTGAGATAAACTTTTGTTATTGACCAAATACTTATTTTCCACCATAATTTGCAAATAAATTCATTAAATCCTACAATGTGATTTTCTGGATTTTTTTTCTAATTTTGTCTGCCATAGTTGAAGTGTACCTATGATAAATTACAGGCCTCATCTTTTTAAGTGGGAGAACTTGCACAATTGGCTGACTAAATACTTTTTTGCCCCACTGTATGTAAATGTGTTATTTTTTAATACATTTGCATTTTTATTTTGAAAAACACATTTTCACTTTGTCATTATGGGGTAGTGTGTGTAGATTGGTGAGAAAATCTATTACTTTGAAGACACTATATATTTAAATAATATTGAAATACATTTCATGTTCAATCAATTGAGCTCTATTTTGCTAATTGTAGGCTACTGTATAAAATTGCCTCAATACATTTCATGATGCGTAACATGCGCGCAGAATTGTGCCAAATCTTGATTTAGTGCATTATTATATGCTAAGCATTAGAATAAGCCACCTCAATATTTGAAGCCATAGGTGATAATATCTCTAGGAGCTGATTCGTCGTCAGTATTGTGGCACAATTCTAATGCTAAGGTAAGATTTGAATGGAGAAAGCTGATCTGATCTTTCGATCCTATCAGTAGCTACATGCTCCAATGACTCACTTATTAAACACTCTCTCTGCGGGGTGTTTATGGAAATGCATGTTACATCTTCAGCCCTTGTAGGAAAGGTGCATTGTTAAAACACTCCCTAAGTTCCATCGCTATCGGGAAACCGGGCCCAGGGCTAAATGAACAGCAGATTGAACTTGAAAAGGGGATGCTGATGCAGTAACATACAGATCCCTCCACCTTATTCATCTAAGTCCCAGACAGCCATTGTGCCGCCTGCAGACAAGCTGGAGACAGCAAATACCTGGTTGGACCAGACACTTGCCAAAAGACCCCACAGCAGGCCACACAAAATGCCATGCTGAGTGTCTGGAATCCCAGGCCATGGAGAGTGGTGATGGGTAGAGTCTCTGAGTTGGGCTTGGAGGTGGGCAGGGGTGAGATCGCGATCCACCACTGACACAGACTTCCCTACAAGGTCATCTTGCTGTCCAAACAATAGAAGCAGCTGAGATCCCCCCCCTCATCCCACCCCACACAGACTTGCCCCCATCAGTATCTGGGCCCTTACTGTACTGAACATACACCAGCCAGGGACCAGACCAGACTCTCCTCAGTCCTGTCGAACTGCAACACCTCTGGCTATAGACACATTATGTTGATGACTACTAGCTATGTGTAATAAACACATCGACAAGTGGAGCGGGAGGCTGGCTGTGTCAGGGCACACAGTGGTACCCTGACAGGCAGGGCCAGAGATTGGCCCGTTTAGTATTCTGCTCACAGCTCAGCCAGTCAGCGCAGCCTGCGTCTTCTGCCTCAGCAGTAAGCTGGCATCTGCGTCATGACCAGCCTTCCTGCATGGCAGGGGGTCACACTGGGGATTTGGGCAAACATTCAGAAAGGAGCCTCACAGAAACCAATCTGAAAAGGCTCTGCAGGATTTCCCCAATGTGCTCTCTAAGCTTAGGTGACATTCTCAATCTCCACCTGACAGCCTCCACAATGCATCACTCTGACAATATCTGCTTTGCCAACTGTTCCCTTGAAGAGAGTCTGGTTTCCGAGCAAGGCTGTTAGCCATTTTCCTGAGTAAACATACAGCAAAACCATAAGCGACCTTCACTCTACACAACTAATGACGCCTATACTCAATCATATTTTTACACAGCAAGGACCAGCCAAGGATTTCTGTGCAACAAATAAAGGCAAATTTACAGAACACGCACTAATACATCCAGGATCCACTTTGATAACCATACCATCATGAAGGTATTGTTAAACATTAACCCCCAAACCAAATGTTCCGTCACTCTAAAACAATAGGTTTCATAGAAACGAGCAAGCAGCAAATGGACTGTGCTGCCGGTGCCCTTCTCAAGGTGAGTTTGGAGTCCCACGTCATACACAGCATCACTTTTCCCCAGAAAGGAACTACCGTCACTGCCTGCTATAAATACACCATGATTCCATAATCTAGACAGGCTAAAAATAAAACCCACCACTATGCACAGAAAAACCCACTATCACCTCAGTGGCTTAGGGTTAAACCAAGTATCATGATAACATTAGCGCTTCAAGGACTCCAGTATTTTACTGCACATCAGTTGACTACATCTATGTCCATCCCCTGCTGCACTGCAGCCACATGCTTTTCAGGACACAATTCCTCTGAAAATCAATCAGAAACGTCTCTCTCGCTGCTAAAGTCACCGACTTTGGGTAAGTCATACCAGGCTCTTTCATGAGCTGCATTGAGGAAACGTGAGAGATGAGCCACTCCGAGGTTCAGTTTACCGGCTCCAATGGGAATGTGCTAGCATGGCGCTATGGTTGAACACAATGGGAGCCTCGTCAAGGTGGTGTGCTGTGTACCTTCGTGAGTTTAGCACCCTAGGAAACATGCTCATGTGTTTCGAGAGGTCCTTAGCACCACTAGTGCCTAGTCCTTTGGGACAATGGGTTAATAGAAACATCCCAAAATACACTTCTCATGTAGGGTGTCACCTCTGCAGTGGGACTGGGAGAGGGCAATTTAAATTAGATTTCTCTGTTAAAATGTAAGCCTAACCATGCCTGGATTCACGAGTCCAGTTAAAAATAAAATGTACCCGAGTGAGGTGTCAAACTATGCTGGTTTAAGTGAAAATAGATTAGAAGGAGTGTCCTTTTTTTCCTAACGAAGACTAAGAACAGTTTTTTCTTCAATCTTAAATAATGGTTATTCATAAGCCAAATTACTGAATCACCAAAAATGATGTGGGTTTAATGCATCCTATAGCACTGAGAAAGACAGGGCCAACTTACCAGCAACCTCCACGATGTCTCCAGGCACGATTTCTTTGGCCTTGATCCTCTGAACGGTCTTCCTGTCCTGGCGGTAGACCTTGCCCATCTCAGGCTCGTACTCTTTAAGGGCTTCAATGGCATCCTCAGCATTGCGTTCCTGTGTAGATTAGAAACGTTGACTGTTTGGTTACATATTACATACCGAAATAGATGATCTGATGACCTGTTAGAAGCCAATTCAAATAAAATAAGCCTATTTGACTTTTCACCATCCCACAAACTGCAGATATGGGACTTCTTTAAAAGGGACAATCTGTCACTTCAAGAGCCTAACCATGCCACTTTGTTTCATTAACTCTGATGGATGTGGGTGTAAAAATGTAACCACAAAGTTATAGACAGCAGGAAATATTTTAGAGATTGTGCATGACAAGGACCAGGGGATTCCCTTTGCATATTTTACACTCTGAAAATAGTCAATTTCTGTACTGATTATGCTTAAGAAAACAGAAGTGTAAGTTGTTAACACTGCGTCATAGGGAATGTCACATTTACGAGAACAGCAGCTAAATAAGAAAATCCACACACTGTGCCAATGTCACGTTTGTGTTTACTCAATAACTTGGAGGAATAGAATGCTTGGTTCTAAAGTCCACATTTCCTGACCAGCTTCAACATATAAGTGCTTCTGCATTGCTTGCTCTTTGGAGTTGTAGGCTGGGAATCTGTATAGCACTTAGTGAAAACAGTTTATGTGAAAAGGGATTTATGAATGACATTTTACTGATTGATATAAGTTAATAAAGAGCCTATAATTGTCTATTGAGCATGGTAATTTAGGGCTACAGGGACAGATGTTAGAGTCTACTCCATGGCACACAGTGGTTTGGAAATTCCTCCTAGGAGCTCCCTGACAGTGTAGGCAAAGTCAACCAGTGTGACAGACATTCTAACTGACACTAGAAATTGGGCATCAAAACTGAGTAAGAAAGACAACTATGAACTTGTTGTTTGAAACAGAGTGATTGACAATATTTTATGCTCATTCTTTGGCTGCGCATAAATGCTTTATGGATTGGATTCAAATGTTCAAGGTCATTTGCTCACAAACATGCCATCTATGTTGACAGACAGCTGAGGAAATGTAGAATAGTTCTCCTGGACGAAAACACGCAGGCCAGAAATATGCATGAGTTTAGACTGAATGAATAAATCCTAAGGGAGCATATAGCCTTTTTGTGTTGCTACAGGCTGAGTTCTCTTTGCAAAAACTGCAAATATGGATTAGAGAATGGCTAAGAGACCATTGTGTATAGACATCAACAAAGCAACAGACATGTCAAGGCTGGGCGAGGGGGGTTGTCACTTTGGTCTCATCTAAACTGTCGCAAATGTTGTCAATGACCCACTTCCTTCCTCTGCCCATTTACTTTCTATTGAAAAGCATGACATTAATAAGAGTTAAGCGTAAAGCAGACATGTGACCAGCAAGCAGAATGTATGAGATTTGTGGATACTCCTACCTGTAACTTTTTAATGGTGGCCTTTTTGCCTATAGTCATTAGCTAGCAGCATACAAGCAAAACAAGAGTTTCTAAATACTTGTCATTGCAGCTCCACACGGACATTCAAGATACTGTAAAAGAGGTCAAAATGATGTAATGTGAGTTGCTCACCTGCCACACACCCACTATGGCATTGGCTATAAGAATGAGTAAGATTACAAAAGGCTCCACAAAGGCTGTGATTGTTTCTTCTCCATCCTCGAATAAGGCCAATACCTAACGGTAAACAAGACAACGAGATGATCCATTATTGCACATAGTACAGGAGCATGTACCAACATTATTCCCCCTGGATACTTACAACTATGAATTTAAATAATAATGTTAAGAAAGCTATGATTGAAGTATGTTGTGAAATAAGGTTGTGCTAAATGTCATGGAGAAAGCATAGCTGTTAAAAAAAAAAAGACAAACTTCATCCATGCCTGCCAATGGACCCAAACATGGTAGAAGTACACAATCTGAAATGACTAATTAACTTAGCAGTGGCAGTCACATTTATTTATTTTAAATGTAAAAGCTTTGAGCTAATAAGTGCAAATTTAACCATTAACCTCATTTTAATCTGGCAACATGATTTAATTTGAAACTTTTCTTCAACAATGTGCAATATAAGGAGGTGATTATTGAACCAGAATTTAATTAAATCATGGTGCCAGATTTAATTGAGGTTTATGGTAAATTTTGTACATAAATTGCATTTGCACTACAAAACTGTCAATCGATCACACAGAAAATATAGTAAGGATACAAAGTTTATAAAAGATGGACTGGATTTGTAATGCTGTATCAGTGTCAGCACATCACATAACAGTACATTTGGCTAAATTAATCAGTATCATACACAGTATGCATATCAAATATGAGCAGTTGAAACCAACAGACAACCATCTTACCACCTCAAACCAACCCCCCCAAACATTAAACCAGTTACCAGGAGGACCACTGCTTCTGTAATCAATCACAACCCACGTATTGTGCATTTAGTAAAGCTCTTCTCCAACTCAGCACTCCTCCTCCCTCACAAACAGGAGATAAAAACACTCTTCTGGGAGTAGGACTCATTTGAATAATGTCCCTCTTAACTGCTGAGAATAAGAGCACACGAATTCACTTCAACGAGACAATGCTGCATAACACAGACACCATCACAACCTGCTGCACCAGTTTATTTCACTGTCTTTTAGCCTTTTATTACTCCCACAATCAGATCTGACCACCGACCAAAAGTATGGGAGTGGTGCATTCATCTGGCGTGTGCCCTCCCACTGAAGGTAAGAGCCCAAATTTGGTCTTCAGTGGTGCCCTGTCCCCCGGACAGCAGCCACTGACACCTTCATATCGCACGGCTGGGCACACTACATACCAGCTCCTCTATAACACACACACACACACACACACACACACACACACACCAGGGATGATAGATTCCAGCTCTTGAACCCTCCATATTGGCCTCAAAAGGACCACATCTCCTCAAATCAATGCGCATGGTATCTGACATTATTTTTTCCAATGCAAAAACATCCGTCTGTCCACTACCTAATAAACTTGAATAGTAAACAGATGTAGCAGTACACTGATAATACTGTAAGACTATGGAATTTAGGCTAGATCACTGCATGCTGTCAGTTACATTTCCACCAAACCATTTAGCTTGTGTATAGGCAACTTACTACCAATAACGATGTAACGTTAAATGTCAAAACACGAGGCGAAAGGCAAACTACCAGTGAGAACCCTGATAGAAGGGATTACGCTAAAGACGACTCAAATGTCTTGTTAGACACATGGTGATAGCAACTCGATTCAAGCAACTGCTGTTGTCACCATTCCTCAGATGTGTAGCTAGCCTTCTCAGCTGTTTAGCCACCTGATCTATGAATGTAACCTCAGCAGAGGCATAAAAACAGAAGACATTTGCACTTGCTGTCCACACCTCATGCCAAGAAGCCAAACAAACTTTCCCTTTCCATTAGACAGCCCACTCCTACTCATTAGCTTTTTTCAGCAACTCCAGACAGCAAGCATAAGATCAGATGATGTAGGTGTTTGCTTATAAGAGGATTGACACAGCTACATAATAAATCAAAGCAATCAAATGCATTCAAAAGTATATTAATTTCAACCTCTACGGTGACAGCAAGAATACTGTGACTAAATTCCCCAGAGTGACATGCTTCTAATACAGACATCAATCTATACTTGTCTAATGTAAAATGTTGGTTGATTGATATCAAGGGCTAGCCTATTAAAAGGGGGAAAACTGACCCATGGCAAGCAGCAGCAGTACCAAATTTAGTGTGTCCTCAACCCCATCTCAGGAAGAAGAAAAATAAATTGTCCAGGTGATATACTTACAAAAGATATACAAGCTGCCAGCAGAAGAATTCTTACAAGTAAATCTTCAAACTGTTCAACAACAAGCTCCCATAGAGACTTCCCTGTAGAATGAAAGGTGTTAAATGATATGAAATCAATAAAAAAATGATGCATCACATAGGCTGCGTTTACACAGGCAGCTCATTCTGGATATTTTTTTCACTAAATTGGTCTTTTGACCAATCAGATCAGCTCTTTTGCAAATAATTGGAGAAAATATCAGAATTAGGTTTAATTTTTACAACCAACTATTTTTAACAAGTGTTACCTTCTTCAGCAGGTAGCTCTGAGATGGTCCAATCCAAAGTGCATCAGGGAAAAGAGAAAACACCATTAGGGAAAATGGTTTAGTAATGTTCTTACATTTTGACAATCAATCATGACATGGCATTGCAATTTGTTGATCTCCACCTCGGCTTTGACTACCACCGACCCCAATGACTCCCACTAACCCCCTATGTTCTGGTTTAGATTGCCACCAGGAATTTGAAAAACAGACTTCATTTAATTGCATTCACTGCGTGAAACCACAGCCTTGAGTTTGGCTGAGTCACTATTGGTAGCAAAAGCATAGAGGGTAAGAACATTGCCCACTCAATGTTTGAATTCATGGTGGTGTAGGGATTCTTTTTAACCCATCTTCTCAGAGGTCACCTTGAAAGTTGTCAGACATCCAATATATAATCTTGTGTATATCTCTGACCTCCTCCCTATATGCGGTCTCATTATCGTCGGTGATCAGGCCTACCACCGTCATGTCATCGGTTGTGCCCGGCCAGGGAGTACAGTAAGGGACTAAGCACGCATCCCTGAGCGGCCCCTGCGTTGAGGGTCAGCGTGGCGGATGTTGTTGCCGCCTACCCTCACCACCTGGGGTCAGGAAGTCCAGGTGGGAAAGGGCAGTGCGGAGTGCAGTAGAGATTGCGTCGTCTGTGGAAAAAAAACTACTCGATTTATATTTTCCATGTCCAACCATGTCCTGAGAACACATGATATTACAGTTCTTCAGCTCACATTAATAGGATAGTCTTGATGGAGCTTGCCCAGTTTATTCTCCAGTGACTGCACGTTCGCCAATACAACGGAGGGTAGAAGCGGTTTATCCACTCGCCGACGTAGTCTCGTCAGGTATCCCGCACGTCAACCTCTAGAACGCTGCTTCTTCCTTTTACGAGTGTCTGTGATTTGGGCCTGGTCTGGGATGAGCAGTATGTCCTGCGCCGCCGACTCATTGAAGTACAAATCCTCATCCAAATCGAGGTTAATGATCACTGTTCTGATGTCCAGAAGCTCTTTTTGCTCATGTAAAAAAAAAATTTAAGATCAGCAACAACAAAAAAAAAAGCACAATTGGTCAGGAACCGTAAAAATAAAAAAACTTTTATTTTGAAAGTTTACACAAATTAAAGGTATGTGGACTACAGAAAACCGAGGGCCAAGCACGCCCCCATTCACATCGACAGGGCTGTGGTGGAGTGGGTCGAAAGTTCCTCTGTGTTCACGTCCCTAAGGACCTATTATTGCCCAAACACACCAACAGTCGTGAAGAGGGCACGACAACGCCGCTCTCACCTCAGGGGACTGAAAAGATTTGTCATGGGTCCGCACATCAAAAAGTTCTACAGCTGCATTACTGAGAGCATCTTGACTGGCTGCATCACCGCTTGGTATGGCAACTGTTTGGCATCTGACCGCAAGACATTATAGAGGATAATACGTACGGCCCAGTACATCACTGGGGCCGAGCTCCATGCCATCCAGGACCTCTATACCAGGTGGTGACAGAGGAAGGCACTAGAAATTGTCAAAGACTCCAGTCACCCAAGTCATAGACTGTTCTCCTGGCTACCACACAGCAAGCTATACCAGAGTGCCAAGCCTTCTGGACAGCTTCTACCCCCACACACACTTTCACATACACTGCTGTTTATTATCCATCCTCAGTGCTTAGTCACTTTTACCCCTACATACATGTACATATCATCTCAATTACCTCGTACCCCTTGTATATAGCTTCGTTATTTTGTGTTAATTCCTTTTACAAAAACTCGGTATTGTTGGGAAAGGGCTCGTAAGTAAGCATTTCACGGTAAAGTATACACCCGTTGTATTCGGCGCGTGTAACAAATAAAATTGTCCTACGATGAAAGTCATTGTGTTGGCTACATTTTAAGAAATGCACTTAATAAAACACATGTTATTGGAATTACTCAATAGAGCCTGCAAAACTGTAATTGGTCTCATGCTGGGCAACAGGTATAATACAGAGTGTGGGTAACTCCTTACTCCACCAACTCCATTTACTGCAATGCAAAACACTCTATATGGGATACTTATTGGGATGTGGAGAGAGAAAAAAAACATTACTACCTGTTTCAGATACACTGGGATGAAAAATACTCAGTAGGGTCTTTACTAACCAAATGTGTGTAGTTTTGGAGGGGGACTGTGTCATATCCAGCAGCACTTCGTTCTCCACCTCCATCATAATTCACTGTAATAGACTTTACATGGGGTACATATTGGCTTGTAGAGAGAAAACAGGTCTCAGCTATGGATGGGGTGGAGAACGAAGTGCTTCTGGATACGTATGACACATTCCACTCAAAAACTACATATATTTGGTTAGTTAAGATCCTACCGAGCATTTTCCAATACACTTTAGTTGAGACAAGTAGAAAAGTTCTCTATAGCCCAAAGTGTCAACATATTACTTCTTTTTTTACACCAATAATGAAGAAGTTAAAACATTTGTTTTAATAAATTATTTATTATTTTGTTGGCAAAATAAAAGTTGCCATTGACTAAAATGCTAATTCTTTTGCAATACGGACTTTTATTCTGAAGGTTTCCTCATTACAATACACACATGACGTCATAATTTGTGGTGCCACCAGAATACTACTAAATAACCATCTAGAAAAACGACAGACCACAGGATCCTATAAACCAGCTTTCGTTTTAGCTAACGATAGTTAGCCAGCCAGTCTGCGAGCATCGTTATAGCTAGCTACATGGGCCTGTGCGGGCGGCTATCCTGACCAAATGCACAGGTCAGCGCAGCGGTCTTGCTACCTGGTTTAAACACCCTTGAAAATGAACTAATTGGACAATTACCCCATGTAACTACTTCGTTCAGTAAAATGTGTAAATGTAAGATTGAAACCCACAAGGTAGTATACAATGACGTCAACCAATGACCAAGCTGGGTGTGTGCTGACGTTTAGCTAATGACGCGTTCAAAATAACTGAACTGGGAAATCTCAGACCAGTGGGAACTCGGGAAAAGAACGAGCTCCATCTGGGAAAATTCGTGTTGAACGGTTATCCAACAAAATTCCAAGTCGGGAACTCGGGCCTCTTTCTAGAACTCCAACTTTCAGACCTGAAGATCACTGACGTCATAATTTGACCTATTTTTTCCCCCCGTTGTCTTGGAAAGCACCATAACAAATGACCGTACGTTATCTAGACAAGGGTTACCCAAACTTTAATTATTTGAATCAAAATGTGTAGTGCTTGGACAAAAACCAAAACGTGTACCGGGGGAGTGCCAAGGACCGAGTTTGGGAAACCCTGATCTAGTTCCCTTGCGAGTGAAATATAGTTAGCTTAAATACCGGTACCAGTAGTAAAAGTATAGCTAGAGGATCACGTACCGTTCGAGCCCCATTTCTCCTTCTGACGTTTCACCTGGTCCAAACCAAGTCCTGTGCTTTCGTTGACAGAAAAATCGCTATAAACTTCTTCAACACTCTTTGTGTGAGCGTTATCCATGGTGGACTATCGGCTCCTTATTTCGTTTAACGTTACTCAGCCGCCTCAGTCTCTTTAAAAGTCAACAATTTCAGAAGAAAAAAATACAGCTTGCCAACTATGAAATATGCATTCAGATATCTGCCTGATGACACGAATAGTAAATTGTTAGCCTTATGAACGAGCTAATTGGAACGAAACACGACCCTTCCGACGAATGTTCACGTTACTTTGGGTGTCCTCTTATCTCCCCAAAAATGGTGGAAAAGAATGCCGCAATCGCCACTGTTGAGGGCTGCATTCACCCAGTCCAATCCTTGCGCTACCCTCGGTTTGCGTTGGTCTACCCTCTCAGCTTCAGTGGTAACACACTGTAGTGCTCATCTGTTTTGTTCAAAAGTGCCTCAACACTGCCCCTTGCATGTTCAGTATGTGGACTACTCTCATTGGACGGAAGTAGTCCGGAAATGTTCTCAAAAGTAAGGATTTACCAAGAGTTTGATATTAGCAGTCAGTGACAAACACGGCCAAACAACAATACTCTGTAGTAATCTGAATATGATGCAGAAAATCTGGTTGATGCATTTCCCTTTCCCAGGATCAGTAGGCCCTAGTTCAGGCTTCTCCAACTCAAGGTCCAGAGGTGTCGACCTTCAAGCTTTTATTCCAGTGCATCATTAACAGACCATGTTAAAATAAAATGTAGCATGGGATTTAGTCTGGGCCATAATTAGCTGAGTCATAGGGCTGTTATATAAGCCTGCATGCTCTCCAGTGCCAGAGTTTGCTCTGAATTGTTAAATTAGCTAAATAAAAAGCCATTGACAATTTACTGTGAACTATATCAAGATACTGACATGGGATACTGACCAGGCTGGATATTGTCTATGGAAAGTCTATGTACCAGTATAGATTGTGATCCACACTGAGTTTGCATACCTAGCCACAGCCATTATTTACGTACATTAGTATGACCAACAACAATGAGAGTGACTGGACCCTAGCAGCATGCATATATTTGAATGCACTCACCTCACCTGACCTCACTTGAAATCATAATTTGATGTGAACAAAGGCAGCATTTATTTGTCAAACCAAGTGATGCAAAGCAATCACAGGCAAACTACTATGATGGCTTGAACTATGTCAGCGAAGGGCACAAGGTTAAGATGACACCCCCACTGTGTTTATTAGGGGTAATTCTTGTAACAGGACTGGCTTGTTTCATCTGTTGACACTTCTAAATGAAGCCTCCAGTGGGACAAGGCCGATCCTGTTGTTCAGTTATAATTCTATCCCAACCAGTTCCGAGTCAAGCTGCCTTCTGGAATTCACACGCGATCCATCTGGCACAGGGAGGACCGTTAACTGTGGCTGTCAGGACAGTCGGCAGTATATTGAGTTACACTACATGACAAAGTATGTGGACACCTGCTTGTCGAACATCTCATTCTAAAATCATGGGCATATGGAGTTGGTCCCCTCTTTGCTGCTACAACAGCCTCCACTCTTCTGGGAAAGCTTTCCACTAGATGTTGAAAATGTTCTTCCATTAAGCCATTAAGGAAGGAAGGAGAGGGGAGGGGGGCTGAAATTACCATGGGTGCCCCCTTCAAGTCCCCAAGCTATAGTCAAAGCTAAGACTTGGGTACGGCAAGTGACAAGTCCCCTTACTCACATCAGCATTTATAGACAGGTATTCAGAATGATTGATTTGTGAATAGGAAATGTATTCTAAGGATGACCGGTCAGTTTGATTTATCATTGATTGTTTTCCATCACCTTTAGAAGGCTGTGACTAGTCAGACAGAAATACAACCAAATATCAATAAACTTTAAATATCGTATTAAATACATGCTCCTGAACTTTGGTGACTACTAAGTATTTTTTAAACCTCCCGCTTTGGACTGGATGTGTCAATGTGTAGTTCAGAAATGCATAATCTATGAGCAGAATTACTATCTTACCTCAATTAGCCATGAAATCCCTAGTCTGAAAGCGACTGTTTTTCTGAACAAGGTGACATTTCTCTACATTTTCCCCCCACATGGTCCAACACCCTAGGAATTCGAGTTCTAGTCGATGAGCTTCAGCTCCTCACGAATTGAGTGACAGCTAGCAAGACACAGCAGAGCAAGAGCAATGACGTGGTGTACATATCTGCACATATGTGACGTAGTATGCAATTTTAATGAACCACTTTTGGCTCATGTGGCCTACTTTCAGAACTACTCGCTAATAAGTATACAAAAGTTCCAGAGAATCTCTATAAGAATATATTTTTTATGAACAAAGTTAAATGAGAAGTACAACAGGATATTATGTAACTCATATAATATATATACTGAACAAAAATATAAACTCAACATGTAAAGTGTTGGTCCCATGTTTCATGAACTGAAAAAATATATATATATTTTCATACGCACAAAAAGTGTATTTCTCTAAATTTTGTGCACTAATTTGCTTGCACCCCTATTAGTGAGCACTTCTCCTTTGCCAATATAATCCATCCACCTGACAGGTGTGGCATATCAAGAAGCTGATTAAACAGCATGATCATTACACAGGTGCACCTTGTGCTGGGGGCAGTAAAAGGCCACTCTAAAATGTGCAGTTTTGTCACACAACACAATGTCACAAATG
This sequence comes from Oncorhynchus kisutch, assembly GCF_002021735.2. Taxonomy (NCBI): domain Eukaryota; kingdom Metazoa; phylum Chordata; class Actinopteri; order Salmoniformes; family Salmonidae; genus Oncorhynchus; species Oncorhynchus kisutch. The sequence continues at coordinate 22,937,517 of NC_034176.2, read as the reverse complement.
TCTCAAGTTTTGAGGGAGCATGCAATTGGCAGGAATGTCCACCAGAGCTGTCGCCAGAGAATTGAATGTTCATTTCTCTACCATAAGATCCCTCCAAAAAAACAGAGAATTTGGCAGTATGTCCAACTGGCCTCACAACCGCGTGTGTCCACGCCTGCCCAGGACCTCCAAATCCAGTTTCTGAGTGGAGGGTGGTGGTGCTGAGGAGTATTTCTGTCTGTAATAAAGCCCTTTTGTGGAGAAAAACTAATTCTAATTGGCCGAGCCTGGCTCCCCAGTGGGTGGGCCTGGCTGCCAAGTGGGTGGGCCTATGCACTCTAACGCCCACCCATGGCTGTACCCCTGCCCAGTCATGTGAAATCCATAGATTAGGGCCTAATGAATTTATTTCAATTGACTGATTTCCTTATATGAATTGTAACTAAAATCTTTTAAATTGTTGCATGTATATTTTTGTTCAGTATAATTTATGGAACAAATAAAGGTGTTACATAGAGGTGTTACAAAGAAATATACTTCACCAAAGTACAAGATGCAAGAAAATGATGCTTGATTAGTTCACTCTGCACTGTTCCATCTGAACCAGAGGCCCAGTTGAATTCCAAAACTGGCAAGCTCCTTTACCCAAGGTGTGGCTGTTGTTTCCCAAAATAACTGAGTGCAGCTGCGTCCCAAGTGCAACACATTGTACACTGTTATCTTTAGACACATAGATTTAAACTGTATTCTTAAAATGGAGGCTGTGGATTTGTTTAAAGTCAGAGGGCCAGAGAGAGTTAAACATCTTATCTGGCTGAAACCTCCTGGTACATGTGTCCCTTTGGTTCTGGATTCATCAGGCAACTCTCACAATATCATCACCAGAAAGGTGTTCCTCACAGGAGATAAATCAGTTAAACTAAATTCTACTTTGGGATTATTTACAAACAACACAAATCGCTAACTAAACCAGGATTAACACAGATTGGATGAATGGAATCCTTTTAACTGTAGGCGATGAAAGCAGAGTAGTTTTGATACACGAAGAGTAATTATCTCACCTAAAAATATATATAATGCAAGACAAACAGAACAGATTAATGAACTATAATTGGCAAACTAAGTCCAGTAGTTAGATGAGTGAGAAGTCCTGGTCATTGTGGTAGAGATTAGTGTACCAGAGTTGGCCCTGCTTTAATATTCTCCTCGTCCTCACAGCACCAGCCTATCCTCACCGCCCTCCTGGATGACCTGGCCAATGGAGGCTTGGCTCTGGGCCCTCAGGAAGCACTGGCGCTTGCACTCCATCAGCTGTTCCAGGTCGCGCCACATCTTCACCTGCTTCATGTTCGGCCCATGGCTCTCCCTCACAGTCTTCTGCTGCTCACGCAACTTCTGTTGTTGTCCAAAGGGAAAGACTAAGAATTAATTTCAGCCCAACATGCATACAGTGTATGATCAGCATTGTTAAATGGCCTTTTTTCAGTTGAATACCTTTTCATTATAAGTTGCAAGGCAAGCCATCCTTTTATAAATTAACATCTGTTGTTGTCCAAAGGGAAAGACTAAGAATTAATGTCAGCCCAACATGCATACAGTGTATGATCAGCATTGTTAAATGGCCTTTTTCAGTTGAATACCTTTTCATTATAAGTTGCAAGGCAAGCCATCCTTTTATAAATTAACGGGAAGCTTGACCAACCAAATACTTACTACTTAGAGGAATTAGCATATAGCCTATTCATAACCCTAAAAAAGAAGTAGCTTGTCACGAATGTGACAGGGGTGGGGAAATGTAGATGAGTGTAGATGAGGACTAGGACAGAGCTAGGGTAGAGAGAAATCAGCATGCATCCCTCCAGCTGCTCCAGTGATGAGGATGGACATTGTGTTATACAAGCTGCACCTATACTGGTGTGTAGTAAAAATGTTTGTATGAGCATGGACTTATTTCTATTACAGCATATTGTGTAAGTCTATAGAAGGGGGTGAGAACCATGAGCCTCCTAGGTTTTGTATTGAAGTTAATGTACCGAGAGGAGGATGGAAGCTAGCTGTCCTCTCGGCTACACCATGGTGCTACCCTAGAGAGTGCTGTTGAAGCTACTGTAGATTTTCATAAATAACAGTGTGTTTTAATCTATTATTTTTGACGTGAATATATTTAGTATAGTTTTATTTAAAAATGATTACTTTTAATGTTTCACAATTTGTATGAAATTTACTGAGGTTGGTCCTCCCATTCCTCCTCTGAGAAGCCTCCACTGCTGGTCTACTGCAGCAGCACATCTACATTACAGTTTGTCTACTGGGCCAAATGGTTTAGCAGGAATGCAGCTGAGCCCCCTCTGCCATACCCTTCCTCCTCTCTGGCATCCCTCTTATCAGGGTGAAGAAGGAAGGAACCCAAAGCATGGTGCCTGTGTTTGCAGGGGATCCATTTCAGATGCCAGTGCAGCACAGGATTGGCACCGTGCCTGCACCCTGAGAAAGCACAAACAGCACCTCTCTGCTCACCTTGCCCAGGGACTCCTGCTCTGCAATGTTCTTCATGTACTGCTCCCTGTGAAACAGCCAGAGGGTCAGAGTTCATGTGAGCCTTTTCACTTTCGCAAGCTCAATGCTGCTATTATGATATTACTGTGAGTTTTACAAGGAAAATACTACCTAGTAGTTGAATAACAACATAGCAAACATCCATAACATATTTTATTAAACCAGTAATATAAATAGATTTACATATTTTTCTATAGCAAAGCAATACTTCTGGACAAACTTGGAAATGAGGGTGACCTATGAGGGTGAATCTACTAACAGACTGCTGTAAGTGTGTACTTTGAGGGAGGTATAGGGGGAGGTGGGTGGCAACAGTAGCATACAGTATGCACCCATTGTGTTGTAATCGTAGCATATGGAGGTGACTGTAGAAATAGAAAACCTAAGCAGCTGGCAGACTCACCTGATGGTCTTCCTCCTCTCTTGCGGATCAGGAGACACGTACGCCTTCATCTCCTCTGCTGCTCGCTGCATTTGCATCTCAATGATCTGTGAAGAGAGAGAGAGAGATGGGCAGAGAGTGAGAGAGAGCTGTGGTTGACGGTCACAGAACAGGTGTTGGGGGAGGGGTTGTTTGCTACCTGAACCCCTTACCTCTTTCATGCAGTTGATATAGTGGTATCGGTTTTCCTCCTGAGCCATCTCCTCCCTCAGAGCTCTCACCTCCTGCAATGGAGGTGGTGAATGAAAACATGTGGCAATAGGAAACTGAAGCATCAGGCCTGAAGCATCAGATGTTTGTTGCTATGGCAGTACTGAACTGGTCCTCGCACAGAGCACATTACAATGATGTGAATAGAGAAGATTTGATATGTGGTGATATGCTGATCTGTTGGGTGTGTTGGTAGATAGACCAGGGGTCTACACATAGCATTCATATTATACCTGCTCCAGTTTGGATCGGTTACTCTCCAGACCTGCAGCACAGCTGTCATACTGGGCCTTCTTTTCCTCATACTCTTGAGTTAGGTCCTGTCATGAAAGAAATACCCATTCACAGATACATGAACCCAAATAAATACCCATTCACAGATACATGAACCCAAATAAATACCCATTCACAGATACATGAACCCAAAGAAATACCCATTCACAGATACATGAACCCAAAGAAATACCCATTCACAGATACATGAACCCAAAGAAATACCCATTCACAGATACATGAACCCAAAGAAATACCCATTCACAGATACATGAACCCAAAGAAATACCCATTCACAGATACATGAACCCAAAGAGATACACATACATGGACATATTCAAAATCATTTAAAAAGACAGAGTACAATGACAACACTTTTCACCATTCTAGTATGTTATGTATGCATAAGTTCTAGTTTCCCCAACCCCTTTCATATCATTATCAGATCAAAGCCCATGTATTTGCACCGTTTTACTTAAGCTCTAGCTGAGTATATTCATACATTTCTGACGTAACTTTTCATCATTAGTAAATGTTAGCCAGTATGATGGTCAACCAACTCAGGGAACACAATCTGGAAAATATGATCCTCCCTAGCTTTAGCTGAGAGATGTGAGGTGCTTTCCCTGTCGTGCACTATGCACATAGACTATGTTTCAATTATCGCTAATGGACTCCACAACAATCCTGCATGAGGTCAACAGCAGCTGGCTGATGCCTCAGGGTTTTCCCCGCTTCTTTTGTCAAATCTCTTGGCCTCATGTCATGATTTGTAATGCTTTTTAAATCTGTGGTTGTACTGTACCTGTCAATAATTGACACACCTACTAATTCAAGGGTTTTTCTTTATTTTGACTATTTTCTACACTGTATAATAATAGTGAAGACATCAAAACTATGAAATAAACATATGGAATCATGTAGTAACCAAAAGTTTTAACAAATCAAAATACATTTTATAATTGAGATTCTTCAAAGAAGCCACCCTTTGCCTTGATGACAGCTTTGCACACTCTTGGCATTCTCTCAACCAGCTTCATGAGGTAGTGGAATGCATTTCAATTAACAGGTGTGCCTTGTTAAAAGTTAATTTGTGGAATTTCTTTCCGTGTTAATGGGTTTGGGCCAATCAGTTGTGTTGTGACAAGGTAGGGGTGGTATACAGAATATAGCCCTATTTGGTAAAAGACCAAGTCCATATTATGGCAAGAACAGCTCAATAAGCAAAGAGAAACGACAGTCCATCATTACTTTAACACATGAATATCAGTCAATGCGGACAATTTCAAGAACTTTCAAAGTTTCTTCAAGTGCAGTGGCAGAAATCATAAAGCGCTATGATGGAACTGGTTCTCATGAGGACCGCCACAGGAAAGGGAGACCCAGACTTACCTCTGCTGCAGAGGATAAGTTCATTAGAGTTACCAGCCTCTGCACACTCTTGGCATTCTCTCAACCAGCTTCACCTGGAATGCTTTCCATTGCTCGTGTTTCTTGGCCCAAGAAAGTCTCTTCTTCTTATTGGTGTCCTTTAGTAGTGGTTTCTTGACTGCAATTCAACCATGAAGGCTTGATTCACGCAGTCGCCTCTGAACAGTTGATGTTGAGATGTGTTTGTTACTTGAACTCTGAAGCATTTTTTTGTGCTTGGCATATGTGGGAACTTCTTCAAGACTCTTGGAAAAGCATTCCAGGTGAAACTGGTTGAGAGAATGCCAAGAGTGTGCAAAGCTGTCATCAAGGCAAAGGGTGGCTACTTTGAAGAATTTAAAATCTATATTGATTTGTTTAACACTTTTTTGGTTACTATATGATTCCATATGTGGATTTTATAGTTTTGATGTCTTCACTATTATTCTACAATGTAGAAAATAGTAAAAATAAAGAAAAGCCCATGAATGAGTAGGTGTCCAAACCTTTGACTGGTACTGTACATTTAGGTTATTCTATAGACACAGATCTGTGTAATGACACAATTTGAAGATGAAACTGCAGACAAAGTTTAATAGCATGTGACGTTCACCTGACACTGCTGTCTCAAAGGCCTCAGTTCCTTTATTATCGGAGCAAGGGCAGACTTTTTCTCCACTATCGTTGAGTTCAGTTTCTTCACCTGAAAAAAAGCATCACATATTTCAACCCATCTGCCAACATCCTGATTTGGTGGGAAAAGTAATCCACATAAATGTCAGTTAAAGATGACTATGACCATAATAATCATTATAAACTCAGCAAAAAAAGAAACGTCCCTTTTTCCGGACCCTGTCTTGATCCATCAGTGCTCAGACTGTCTGCAATAGGCTGAGAGAGGCTGGACTGTGGGCTTGTAGGCCTGTTGTAAGGCAGGTCCTCACCAGACATCACCGGCAACAACGTCGCCTATGGGCACAAACCCACTGTCGCTGGACCAGACAGGACTGGCAAAAAGTGCTGTTCACTGACGAGTCGCTGTTTTGTCTCACTAGGGGTGATGGTTGGCTTTGCGTTTATCGTTGAAGGAATGAGCATTACACCAAGGCCTGTACTCTGGAGCGGGATCGATATCGTCATGGTCTGGGACGGTGTGTCACAGCATCATCGGACTGAGCTTGTTGTCATTGCAGGAAATCTCAAAGCTGTGCGTTACAGGGAAGACATCCTCCTCCCTCATGTGGTACCCTTCCTGCAGGCTCATCCTGACATGACCCTCCAGCATGACAATGCCACCAGCCATACTGCTCGCTCTGTGCGTGATTTCCTGGAATGTCAGTGTGCTGCCATGCCCAGCAAAGAGCCCGGATCTCAATCCCATTGAGCACATCTGGGACCTGTTGGATCAGAGGGTGAGGGCAGGGCCATTCCTCCCTAGAAATGTCCGGGAACTTGCAGTTGCCTTGGTGGAAGAGTGGGGTAACAGCTCACAGCAAGAACTGGCAAATCTGGTGCAGTCCATGAGGAGGAGATGCAATGTAGTACTTAATGCAGCTGGGGGCCACACCAGATACTGACTGTTACTTTTGATTTTGTTCAGTCAGGGACACATTATTCAATTTCTGTTAGTCACATGTCTGTGGAACTTGTTCAGTTTGTGTCCCAGTTGTTGAATCTTGTTATGTTCATACAAATATTTACACATGTTAAGTTGCTGAAAATAAAACGCAGTTGACAGTGAGAGGACGTTTTTTTTTTTTTGCTGAGTTTATGTCACATGTGTTGTACACAAGCAGGGGCCTTACAGGGTGTGCATTCAGAGGCAAAGCTATCTAAGGCCAAAGATTGTGAAGTGAGTGAAAGTCAACTTTATGGCTACAGCCAGGAATGTTTGAATCATTGGCAGCAGCACAAGTGTGCAAGCTGCCAGCTTTAACCACAAGCCCTGACTACCCTTTAAATAATTTCAAAAACATCTTGGACTGGGGCCTAAACGGCTGCAACTGGTTCTATTTGGAAATCAATGCAATGGGATGACAGATTGATAAAACAGAGTGATTTGGTGATCCAACTTGGCTTAAAACTCAGCAATTACTCTTCCTTTCCCCACAAAAAGACATATTAATTACACACAAGTGGTATTTCAAAAGGTATCAAGTCACTAAATCAATGCAAATAAATCAATGACAAACAAAACAGGACTAGGACACTTCTGGTAAAACAAATTGTGCTGTGTTTGTGTATCCCATTAGAAGGGGCATCTGAACGCAATCAGCATGATCCTGTGACTGAGTATGGGCAGTCTGGAGTGGGGAAAGATCTGTCACTGTGGTAAAGTGAGATGCTACTCAGATAGTGGCTCCGATCCCGATATAGTCACCATTTCTGACATGTCGTCCAGCGAGCGCCCCTTCATCTCGTCCAGTTCACTCTTGATGGCTGACACTCTCTCCAGTTCCTCCTGAGTGTCACTGTACCCAGAGATCCCCTTCTGTGCCTCCATGGATTGCTAAATGGACCACAATAAGAGCATGAGAGGGCATATGGGGTGACACATCAGTACCTACACCAAATATGACAGCCTTGTAATGCAGCATCATAAAATGATGCAATTGTATCAAGTGTTACAATCCTGAGGCAAATGTCAGTTTAGGGACCTGGCAAGAGTTCACTAGAAACACCTGGCATTTGAGCAATGTAGTCTACACACCCACATGAGCTGGAAGGCAGTAAGATGAAATCAGTGAATTCAAGTTAATAATTTGCAATGAGTAAACCTCCATGTAATGTATACAGTGGCTCACCTGACTTAATTGTTAATGATTCGTTTGCACCATGTCAACAAATGTAAATCAATAGCTATGACTCAGAAACGGTGGTTGAGGAAGTTCCGCAGCATTATCAAGGACCCCACACACACCCCAGCCACGGACTGTTCAATCCCTTAGTCGGACAGACGGTGTCGGAACATGAGGTCTGATACCAACAGGCTCAGAGACAATTTATCTACAAGCCATCAGACTGCTGAACACTTGATCTAGACTGACCACCTGCACTGACTTTCCACACATGCACACAGACACCCACCCACACAGACACCCACCCACACAGACATCCACACATATATTCATGCTACACACACATCACAACTGCACAATTTAAACACTTGGCCCCAATCCCCCCTTCCCTGATACATGTGTAAATATTGGACTATAAATTGTGCCACCCTATATTATGCTTACGCTAAAAATGTCCTATTCTATTCTACTGCCATTTACTTTATGTTTGTACTCGTATCTTTTATTATTTCTTATTGTTGTTGTATTGTCGAGAAGGAACCTACAAGTAAGTATTTAGTTGGAAATACTGTGTGTACATCCTGTACATACGACTAATAAAACTTGAAACTTGAAACAGTGACTGAGTTACTCCCTCTCTGTCTGGGAGGATATAGAGCAGCATGGAGCCTAGTCCTGAAATGACCCCTGGCGCCTGTGCTCGAAGCACTGTGAAGGGTTGTGTCCACACAAACAGGCAGGGGTCAGCTCAACACCTGGGAGTAGAGGCCACTTTGTTCTCCAAGAAGAGAAGATTACATGCGGTTGAGATAGCAGGACGTGTGTGTGGTCTATTATATGAGTGAGAAATCTGTGATCTATGAAAAGAAACACAATTTCCTTCCCATGTAGCACCCATCCCTCTCTTGCAGATCTTTTCACAGATAAAGACAATGTAAATGACCTCATTAAATTACATTATAATATTTGGTTCTGATATGAATAGTTCACAGTTGCAAGCAGGGCTTCTAGTGAGTTTTGGGTTATACAGTAGGCTATAACCAACATTGTTGCAGTAAATGGTTCATAGTTGTAGGTTGAAGGGGTAACAGTTGGACTGGGGTGACTGGGTGGGTGAGTGATGGGAACAGGAATGCAGGTGGTGAAAGGAGAGAGGATGGAAAGGATGGAAAGGTAAGTGTCCCACTATACACATACAGGGGCTTCTATGAGGTATGGAGGGGAGCAGGTAGGGTGGTAGGGTGGATTGCTGCGAAGGGGATTGCTGTGGTGCATAGTTACCAGTTGCTGTTGGCCAACCTCGTGCCTCTGTTTTAGGATTTCCTCTGTCCGCTGCAAGACCCCATACTCAGCTCTCAGCTCGGTAATCTCCTGACGCTTCTTCTTGAACACCGTCCCCTTGCTGCGCAGTTTCCCCACAAAACGTTTAAACTGAGAGGAATCGAGAGAGACTATCATGAATGATATGCTAAGAGAAATGGAACAAGACAGAAATGACAACATTAAAACAATAGATCAAACGTCAGTGAAGAAAAAGTCAATACACAAGGGAAACCACATCTTGACGTCAGGTCATCCCCTTCAGTTTCTACTGAGACAGACACAGACCCATGTCTGAGAGAGTGAGTTGGGGAGTGTGAAAAAGAGAGAGTTACTGTAATGTGGCTTAGTATCCAGCAGTGATGGAACAATGTAAAATGTTCTTGGAGAAGACAAAAGCTGAGGGTGAGGCAGTACTGGGGGGGGGGGGGGGGGTGTTGTTTTATTTTGGGACATCAAGGGCAGACAAGGTTGAGAGGGAATTAGCAGCCAGAATAAGGCTGCGTAGCATTCCCTCGTCACATACAATATGTCCACAAAACAGCTGCTAAATTATCCAACACAACTTTGAAGGGTTTGAACTATTTATCATGACCCTGTGTCAGACACACACATACTCAGGACAGGAGGATAGTTCTGGAAAATGCAGCACATTGGGATAGTTAAGCAGTAAGGCCCGAGGGGGTGTGGTATATGGCCAATATACCACGGCTAAGGGTTGTTCTTACGCACTACGCAATGCGGAGTGCCTGGATACAGCCTTTAACAGTGGTATATTGGCCATATACCACAAACCCCAGAGGTGCCTTATTGTTATTATAAGCTAGTTACCAAAGTAATTAGAACAGCAAAACTATTTTTTTTGCCATAACCATGGTATACGGTCAGATATAACACGGCTTTCAGCCAAATCAGCATTCAGTGTTCGAACCACCCAGTTTATAATAGATAATGAAACATTGTGCCCATACAGTATATGCACTGAGCATATTTATAAATAGCAGTAACCTACTATATGTGAAATCCATTTTGGCAGGGTGAATAGCTTTTCCAGACTGAGCAAACATCTGTTATTTACGGTGGGGGAATTTGGGGTGTAAGTGAACAGAAAGCATTATTATTTCCATGACAGACTGACCTAGTGATGTCACTTGTTAAATCCACTTCAATCATTGTCAATGAAAGGGAGAAGACAGGTTAAAGAAGGATTTTTAAGCCTTGAGACATGGTTTGTGTATGTGTGCCATTCAAAGGGTGAATGGACAAGACAAAGGGTTTACGTGCCTTTGAACGGGGTATGGTAGTAGGTTTGTGTCAAGAACTGCAATGCTGCAGGGTTTTTCATGCTCAACAGTTTCCTATGTATATCAAGGATGGTCCACCACTCAAAGGATATTCAGCCAACTTGACACAACTGTGGGAAGCACTGGAGTCAACATGGGCCAGCATCCCTGTGGAACGCTTTCGACACCTTGTAGAGTACATGCCCTGACGAATTGAGGCGGTTCTGAGGCCAATAACTCAATATTAGGAAGGTGTTCTTAATATTTTGTACACTCAGTGTATGTAATGATGGAACACTAGCAACATGGTGGACTAGTTTGTAGTGGGTGTAAAAGCAAGCTCACTGAGGATGAGCAGTTGCTGGGTGACATGTGATGACATGTTAGCAGCATAATGGAAAATACCTCTGATAAGGTGCTCATTTCCACCATGACCCATGGACCCGGGGAGAGACAGATAAGCCCAGTGTGACTAGACCCTTTCCATTTACCATAAATCCCCTGACTTCTCCTCCATCCGGTTCTCACCTACTGTTACCATACTGAGAAAAATTCAGGTTTAGAGTTTCCTTTCACATCAAACACACTCACTCATTATACAGAGGAGCAGATGAAACCACACACATTGAACAGGGCACGGAGGAGAGCAGGGAGAAAGTGGATGCTATTTCAGACATGCAGCTCCTGTGCTTCGCCAGCCTGTCCAGCTGTCAGCGCAATGTTTTCACAGAGTGTGGAACGCCTGCCCATAAACCACTCAGACAACATATGGGTACAGCACATGCCCTATGCATCAGCTACCACCAACTATATAGACCTGTTAATGGCCGAAGGTCGCGCTGCAAACAGGAACAGGCTTAGTCTGAGATGTGAAGAGTGGTCATTCTCTTTATCCTTGATCTTACAGAGCCAGGCACAGGGTGTGTTGACACACAGGAGTGATGGCTCCTGGCACTATGTTGCTGAGGCAAAAAGGCACTCAAATTTGAGAGCCCTTTCTCTGCCAATGGTTTATACTAAGTGATCTAACCAAACATGGCATCAAAGCACGCATGGCTCTCAACCTTTGCCTCTCCCGAGTCCGTAGGGGAGTTGGAGCGATGGGACAAGACTAACTACCAATTGGATATCACGAAAAACGGGTAAAAGTACAAAAATATAAACAAAACCTCATGTCAGTTTGTTTTCTTTGCGGTAAAATATCCTCCATAGATGTCAAAGTTAGTTGAAGGATTTACACTGAAATAGTTTGTTTTGCTGAATTAATTAAGAATATTTACACAAGAGATATAAAAATAAAATACATTTCAGACAGTTTGTTAAATACTGTCCTGGTTCCGGGTAGCCCCTGTTGTGGTCTATTTTTAACCTTGCATGGGAAAGTGGGAGAGTGAGGGGAACAGGGATAAGTAGCATTAGCCTGTAAGCTCCACTATGTTTACATAAGAGCAGAAATAGCGTCTCATGTTTACTGGGATCCACAACTACCGCACGTCACCCTTATCAACAAAGATTATGTATCGGAGTAGACGTAAGCAAACAGTAGAATGTTTAATCAATTTACCCCTAAAGATGGAAAATATATGATCTCTGATGCATTTTACTATCTTTTGAGAAAGTTTGGATAGTGATGTTCAGTTTTGAGTGGTGGGCAATTGTACAACGTTGCAAGTGAATACTGAGCAGATTGTATATAGTGGTAGCAGTCTTTTTGCTGCAAAATGACAATATTTCAATCACCCCCAAAAAAGTATATGACCCTATTCCACAAACATTGACTGGTGAGGAAGGTGATTACTATTGGTGTGGATGATGATGTTCAGACAAGAGTATTGAGCTGTGAGAGGCAGTTAGTTACTGTAATGTTACCTCATCTCCCCGGATGACCTCGTCTCCGTCCTGGTCTCGTGCCTGGCTGTTCTTCTGGTTCAGCTCTCTGTCTAGTGCAGCTTGCTCCTCCCGCGCCTCCTGCAGCTCCTCCGCCTTCGCCTCCTTCTTACGAGTTATAATCGATGCCTGAAGAGCCACACCAGTCATATTATTACAGATACAGTCAATACAGATACAGCCAGTATATATACGGTGCCTTCGGAAAGTATTCAGACCCCTCGACTCCTTCAACATTTTGTTATGTTACAGCCTTATTCTAAAATTGATTTAAAAAAATGTTTAACTCAACAATCTATGCACAATACCCCCTAAATAACAAAGCGAAAACAGGTTTTTAGACATTTCCGCACATTTAGTTAAAGTAAACAACAGAAATACCTTATTTACATTAGTATTCAGACCCTTTGCTATGAGTTTCGAAATTGAGCTCAAGTCCATCCTGTTTCCATTGATCCTCCTTGAGATGCTTCTACAACTTGGAGTCCACCTGTGGTAAATTCAACTGATTGGACATGATTTGGAAAGGCACACACCTGTCTATATAAGGTCCCACAGTTGACAGTGCATGTCAGAGCAAAAACCAAGCCATGAGGTCAAAGGAATTGTCCGTAGATCTAGAAAAGGGTACCAAAACATTTCTGCAGCATTGAAGGTCACCAAGAACAAAGTGGACTCTATATTTTAGTTAAATGGAAGAAGTTTGGAACCACCAAGACTCTTCCTAGAGATGGCCACCTGGCTAAACTGAGTAATCGGTGGAGAAAGGCCTTGGTCAGGGAGGTGACCAAGAACCCGATGGTCACTCTGACAGAGCTCCGGAGTTCCTCTGTGGAGATGGGAGGACCTTCAAGAAGGACAACCATCTCTGCAACACTCCACCAATCAGGCCTTTATGGTAGGTTGGCCAGATGAAAGTCACTCCTCAGTAAACAACACATGACAGCCTGCTTGGAGTTTGCCAAAAGGAACCTAAAGACTCTCAGACCATGAAAAACAAGATTCTCTGGTCTGATGAAACCAAGATTGAACTCTCTGGAGGAAACCTGGCTCCATCCCTACGGTGAAGCAAGTTGGTGGCAGCATCATGCAGTGGGGATGTTTTTCAGCGGCAGGGAGACTCGTCAGGATCGAGGCAAAGATGAACAGAACAATGTACAGAGAGATCCTTGATGAAAACCTGCTCCAGAGCGCTCAGGTCCTAAGACTGGGGCGAAGGTTCGCCTTCCAACAGGACAATGACTCTAAGCACACAGCCAAGACAACGCAGGAGTGGCTTCAGGACAAGTCTCAATGTCCTTGAGTGGCCCAGCTAGAGCCCAGAATTGAACCCAATCTAACATCTCTGGAAAGACCTGAAAATAGCTGTGCAGCAACGCTCCCCATCCAACCTGACAGAGTTTGAGAGAATCTGCAGAGAAATGGGAGAAACTTCCCAAATACAGCGCCAAGCTTGTAGCGTCATAACCAAGAAGACTCGATTCTGTACAGTAATCGCTGCCAAAGTACTGAGTAAAGGGTCTGAATTCTTATAACATTTCGGTTTAAAAATTTTAATAAATTAGCCAAAATTTCTAAACCTGTTTTTGCTTTGTCATTATGGGGTATTCTGTGTAGATTGATGAAGAAAAAATGGTATGTAGTCAATTTTAGAATAAGGCTGTAACGTAATAAAATGTGGAAAAAGTAATGGGGTCTGAATACTCTGAATACGTCAAGTTTGGACACACCTACACATTCATGGGCTTTTCCTTATTTTTACTATTTTCTACATTGTAGAATAATGGAAGACATCAAAACTATGAAATAACACATATGGAATGATGTAGTAACCAAAAAAGTGTTAAACAAATCTAAATATATTTTAGATTCTTCAAAGTAGCCACCCTTTGACGACATTTTGAAATTTTTCGCATTGACTGACCTTGTGTTAAAGTAATGATGGGCTGTCGTTTCTCTTTGCTTATTTGAGCTGTTCTTGCCATAATATGGCCTTGGTATTTTACCAAATAGGGCTAACTTCTGTATACCACCCCTACCTTGTCACACAACTTATTGGCTCAAATGCTATTAACTTTTAACAAGGCACACCTGTTAATTGAAATGCATTCCAGGTTACTACCTCAAGAAGCTGGTTGAGAGAATGCCCCCCAAAAAGAAAGAATTAACCCCTTTTTTCTCCCCAATTTCATGGTATCAAATTGGTAGTTACAGTCTTGTCCCATCGCTGCAACTCCTGTACGGACTCGGGAGAGGCGAAGGTCGACAGCTGTGCGTCCTCCGAAATACGACCCTGCCGAGCCGCACTGCTTCTTGACACAATGCCCGCTTAACCCGGAAGCCAGCCGCACCAATGTGTCGGAGGAAACAGCGTGCATTGCACCCGGCCCGCAACAGGAGTCGCTAGAATGCTATGGGACAAGAACATCCCTGCCGGTCAAATCCTCCTCTAACTCGAACGACGCTGGGCCAATTGTGCGCCGCCCCATGGGTCTCCCGGTTGCGGCCGATTGCGACAGAGCCTGGACTCAAACCAGGATCTCTAGTGGCACAGCTAGCACTGCCTTAAAATCACTGCGCCACTCAGGAGGCCCTACTTTGTAGAATCTCAAATCTATTTTGATTTGTTTAACACTTTTTGAATGTAGTAACATGAATTCCAGGTGTTATTTCATAGCTTGATGTCTTCACTATTATTCTACAATGTAGAAAATAGTAAAAAAATTAAGAAAAACCCTGGAATGAATAAGTGTCCAAACTTTTGACTGGTACTGTATATATATCCATTTATTCTAATTCACACAAAATAACCAAGCAGAACATGCACACATTTCACAGGTATAGAATAGGTATAGAACAGTGACAAAACCAGAGCAGTTCATCCTAGATCTGCCTCCCCATAGCAAAAGAGACAACAAAACAAAGTATTAAAATATCAATATGATAACATGAATAAATATGTTGATGAAAAATAAAGTTGCCTCACTACATCAGACAACATCAATCATCCACAAAAGCAAACGCTTAACCATACACAAACAGCCAGCTCATACAAATTCATATAGCTGACAAAAGATATGTCTGATTTAAACTCAGCAGAAAAAGAAATGTCCTCTCACTGTCAACTGCGTTTATTTTCAGCAAACTTAATATGTTTACACATGTTAAGTTCTGAAAATAAACTAAATAAAATATTTGTATGAACATAGCAAGATTCACCAACTGAGACATAAACTGAGCAAGTTCCACAGACATGTGACTAACAGAAATGGAATCATGTGTCCCTGAACAAAGGGAGAGGTCAAAATCAAAAGTAACAGTCAGTAACTGGTGTGGCCACCAGCTGCATTAAGTACTGCAGTGCATCTCCTCCTCACGGGCTGCACCAGATTTGCCAGTTCTTGCTGTGAGATGTTACCCCACTCTTCCACCAAGGCACCTGCAAGTTCCTGGACATTTCTGGGAGGAATGGCCCTAGCCCTCACCCTCCGATCCAACAGATCCCAGACGTGCTCAATGGGATTGAGATCCGGGCTCTTCACTGGCCATGGCAGAACACTGACATTCCTGACTTGCAGGAAATCACGCACAGAACGAGCAGTATGACTGGTAGCATTGTCATGCTGGAGGGTCATCTCAGGATGAGGGAGGAGGATGTTTCCCTGTAACGCACAGTGTTGAGATTGCCTGCTATGACAACAAGCTCAGTCCGATGGCGCTGTGACACACCGCCCCAGACCATGACGGATCCTCCACCTCCAAATCGATCCAGCTCCAGAGTACAGGCTTTGGTGTAATGCTCATTCCTTCGATGATAAACGCGAATCCGGCCATCACCTCTGGTGAGACAAAACCGCGACTTGTCAGTGAAGAGCACTTTTTGCCTGTCCTGTCTGGTCCAGCGACAGTGGGTTTGTGCCCATAGGCAACGTTGTTGCCGGTGATTTCTGGTGAGGACCTGCCTTACAACAGGCCTACAAGCCCTCAGTCCAGCCTCTCTCAGCCTATTAGTCTGAGCACTGATGAAGGGATTGTGCGTTCCTGGTGTAACTTGGGCAGTTGTTGTTGCCATCCTGTACCTGTTCCACAGGTGTGATGTTCGGATGTACCGATCCTGTGAAGGTGTTGTTACACGTGGTCTCCCACGGCGAGGACAATCAGCTGTCCGCCCTGTAGCGCTGTCTTAGGCGTCTCACAGTACGGACATTGCAATTTATTTCCCTGGCCACATCAGCAGTCCTCATGCCTCCTTGCAGCATGCCTAAGGCACGTTCACGCAGATGAGCATCTTTCTTTTGGTGTTTGTCAGAGTCAGTAGAAAGGCCTCTTTAATGTCCTAAGTTTTCATAACTGTGACCTTAATTGCCTACCGTCTGTAAGCTGTTAATGTCTCAACAACCGTACCACAGGTGCATGTTCATTAATTGTTTATGGTTCATTGAACAAGCATGGGAGACAGTGTTTAAACCTTTTACAATGAAGATCTGTAAAGTAATTTTAATTTTTATGAATTATCTTTAAAAGACAGGGTCCTGAAAAAGGGACGTTTCTTTTTTGCTGAGTTTAGTATCAATGACAGAGAATGCATTCTGAAATGTACACAACATTCATCCTAGGTAATTGCTGGTGTTATGTCATGTAATAATAACGCTACTGTATCTCTGAAGAATGTGATAATAGAAAATAAGAAAAAAATAAAAGAATCACCTGTTGCCTGAAAAGAGACAGTTTATCATCTATGGGGTCGTTTCGCATCATTCTTTTCTCAATCAGCAGGTTTATTTCAATGTTGTTTTCTCGAATCTGGACAGAGTGGGGAACAGTCAGACTTAAACTTTCAATTTGTCAGAATCAAACTTTTTGGCTATTGTCAGTCATTCTGGTTGTAATATGTGTGAACCAAATTTACCAAACTTGCAAAGCTCAATAGCTTAATTGCTCAGGTAGGTAGAGATATCTCACCTTGTCCTCTAGTTCCCCAAGCTCAGCTTGGCCCATGGCCGGCTCAGACACCACCTTCTGCAGGTACTGCACCATCCGCCTCTTACTCTCCAGCTCCTTGGGCAGTTTGTCAGACACCATGTAGGAGTTGAACTTGATCTCCTCTTCAAGCCTCTTCATTAAGCCTGAGACAGTGACAAAGACAAAGCTCATTCTTACACCTTTGATCAGGATACCTCATTCTTTGAAACACAATGAGGCACACCTGCTCATTGAAGTAAAGGAGGGTGATATGCACATCTTAAACTTGAGTCACCCGTTCATCATAATCAGATCAAGAGTGTATGCATAACACTGTCTAAATTAACTATCTCAAGGGCATGTAACCTCAACATAGATTGTGCTCTTAAATGCTGCTGTTGAGCTCTGATGCACAGTAGGCCTACTGTATATGAGACCGAAAACCATTACAAAATAGTCACATTAGGAAATGTTTTGATATGTGAAATTTTGAGTCATTGGATTGTCAAATTCTTTGTTGGTGTGCCACATCTTTGCTTTCGTCAATTTTTAAACTGTAAATGTGTAAATTATGTGTGATTATAAAAATGCTACTAGTAGATCAGGACAACAACAACAAAAAAGAGGTAAGTCCACAGATGGTGAGCTCTAATGGAGCACATAAAAGATCAGCATGATTACAGGGCCTTAATACAGGTGAAACAATTAACAGAGATTCAGCCTGACCTGATGTGTCCCTGACCTTTCAACCAGCTGTGGCGTTGAGGGTGATGCAGAACATGCCTACTCACTCTCTGGCTTGGCATCTGCTGCTGCCTGTCGCAGGTCCTTCAGCTGCTGCTGAGATCTCTGCAGTCTCTGTTCTGCCTGGAAAAGCTGAACATATCCAAATGGCAACACACACTTATCAGCATCTAAAAAAAACAACATCATGCTGATAAATCTACTTGTAGGTGAATTTTGGATATCTAATTGACAACCATCTGTGATAACATGTAGACCTTTCCCCTAAAGTCTGTATCACTTATTTGTACTCTGTATGCAGTAAAGTTGATCATATGGATAACAAAGCCTGTAAATTGGAAAGGTAGACAAAACAGGATGTAAACTAGACTAAGAAAAGTCAATTCATTACTTGGTTCTTCTGCTCTTGCTTCTGTTGAGCCAGAGACTCTTCTCTCTCCTTTTCCACCCGTAGTTGTCTGGCCAGTTCCAGCATCCGCTGGTGGTTGGACACTGACTCCACCTGTTGGACACATAATAAACTGTGATACTGTGCCGGCATCTGAGTTTCACCTCACACGACTGCCAGGAGCCACTGACTCAGTTCCCCCTTCTGGCATGGCTTAAAAGTATGACCTCTAAATGATCACTCCATTACTCATCTGCCCTGTAAAAGGGTGAAGCATTGAGCCTGTCAGATGCCTGTCTAGTCTCATTACCACAAGGAATCTTTTGGCGTGTATGAGAGGTCATGTTTTCATTACTCTGTGAATCCCTGTGAGTTCCAGACATTATGACAGGGTGGGCTTCCTCAAACAGACTGCCTGTCTGCCTTACCCTCTTCTTCAGCCTCTCCACTCGCTTGATCAGCTGGTCCTTCTCCTCCTCCATAGCACCAATGTCCTGAGGTTAGGGAAAAGATTGTGTTTTAGCACTATGTCTGTGCACATATCACCATCTGTGGCTTAACTTAAGAGAATTCCATATGATACTAAGTGATGAGTGGAAAACATAAAATGTTATTCCCGTTTTTACCTTTCTGATCTCTGCAGTGGAAAAGCCAGAGCTTTTCAGTTGCTCACACTCCTTGTGGTAGGTCTTGAATCCTTCCACTAATTCTTCATACTACAAAAACAACAGATCAAACACTATGAAACTATGAATCATATTTCTCAGTTATGCACATAGCATCTGTCCGAAACGCAGTGACCTTTAAATAATAAAATTATGTTTTTTAATTATCTCTTTAGTCTAGCAAGAAGAGGAGCCAAGATCCCATGTTAAATAATATGCTGCATTCAGAACCTAATGGGAAGGTGGCATTTACCACGTATGACTAGGAAAAATCTACTTGAACATCCCTCCAACTGGTAATTACTAGTGGGAAACTCATCTATCATCCCTGAGCTCTGAGCTCTGACTTCTCACACATGCTGACCTCTGACATCACGTACTAAGGTAGAACAGCATTTTCGACAGTTAAATGAAGCAGCAAAACATTTATTTTTATAAATAATCTATTAATGTTTTTTTTAAACACAATAATTTGTTTGCAAGCATTATAGCAGTACTTTTAGTTTATGGTTGATGCAGCTTGTTGGCCATGAGCCAATACGTGTTTCTGAATGAGTTGAAAACACGTGAATGCATCACCTTCCCACTTGGTTATGAATACAGCATTATGCTTGCACCTTGAAGTCAGTGGGCAAATTGTTTTGCATGGTAAGCCAACGAATTTGCCCAATGTTAAACAAACCTGGTGATAGGTGTCAGTGATGACATCATCCTGCAGGAACTCAGCAGGCACCTCCAGCTTAACCAGGAAGCGAGCCAAGTAAGCTCTCTTCTTCAGCTCTGTGACCCTCTGCAGCAGCCAGTGAAGGATAGGGTGTATCACAGGCTTACTGCCCGTCACCAGGCCCTGTCTGAAACTGCTCCTGTATTTAAAAAGAGAGGACAGTAAACACTCTGTTTTCTAATGCTGAAATCTGCCTGACGAGTAGGCAACAACACGTCTGCTACGCTGATCCTTAACACTGGGGCCCCTCAGGGGTGTGTGCTTAGTCCCCTCCTGTATTCCCTGTTCACCCATGATTGCGTGGCCAAACGCGACTCCAACACTATCATTAAGTTTGCTGACGACACAACAGTGGTAGGCCTGATCACTGACAACGATGAGACGGCCTATAGGGAGGTCAGAGAACTGGCAGTGTGGTGCAAGAACAATAACCTCTCCCTCAATATTAGCAAGGCAAAGGAGCTGATCGTGCACTACAGGAAAAGGCGGGGCTGTAGTGGAGCGTTTCAAGTTTCAAGATTTGGCATGGGTCCCCAGATCCTCAAAAGGTTCTACAGCTACACCATCGAGAGCATCCTGACCGGTTGCATCACCGCCTGGTATGGCAACTGCTCGGCATCTGACCGTAAGGCGCTACAGAGGGTACTGTGAACGGCCCAGTACATCACTGGGGCCAAGCTTCCTGCCACCCAGGACCTATATAATAGGCGGTGTCAGAGGTGTCAAACCCCAATATTGTCAGAGACTCCAGTCACCCAAGTTATAGACTTCTCTGCTACCGCACAGCAAGCGGTACCGGACCACCAAGTCTAGGACCAAAAGGCTCATCAACAGCTTCTACCCCCAAGCCATTAGACTGCTGAACAATTCATAAAAATTGCCACCGGACAATTTACATTGACCCAACCCCCCTCTTGTACACTGCTGCTATTCGCTGTTTGTTTGTTACCTATGCATAGTCCCTTCACCCCCACCTACATGTACAGATTACCTCAATTAGCCTGTACCCCTGCACACTGACTCGGTACCGGCGCCCCCTGTACATAGCCTCGTTATTGTTATTGTGTTACTTTTTATTATTACTTGGTAAATATTTTCTTCTTCTTGAACTGCACTGTTGGTTAAGGGCTTGTAAGTAAGCATTTCACAATAAAGTCTACACTTGTTGTAGACAAATAAAGTTTGATTTGATTTGATCAGAAGAATACTTACGGCTCAGACATATTCCCAGGTGGTTTGTATTTCAACATCCCCAGCAGAGTGAACATTCTCTTTGCTGTCTGGTCAGGCATTTCTTCACGGATATCAATAGTTTGCTGAAATAAATAAAATATGATTTACATGTAATTCACACATTTTACACACACTTTGGTTGACTTGTAAACACAATAGTAGTGGAGCTCCAAATGGGGCAGGTGTCATTATCAAGATAATACAATTTTAGGCGTAATATCAACTGGGACAACTATATAGCCCCACATAGCCTGGTTCCTCTCTAGGTTTCTTCCTAGGTTTTGGCCTTTCTAGGTGCTTCTACACCTGCATTGCTTGCTGTTTGGGGTTTTAGGCTGGGTTTCTGTACAGCACTTTGAGATATCAGCTGATGTATGAAGGGCTATATAAATACATTTGATTTGAATTTGATTTGATATACACCACTGGACAACTCGTGATCAAGTATGAGGTTGTTGTGTACATTGCAAAACATACATTGTCTCACCTTAGGGTCTATTTCGGCCAGAACATCGTTGAGAATTTGCAGAAGTTGCATTGGCTCCAGTGAGTCAAAGGTGATCAGGTTAAAGTTTTTCTTGAAGGGGTCTTTATTCAGGTGCTCAACAATAAATTTAAGTTGCTCGCTCATCTTGAAATCAACTGGTCAGCTAATGTTATTGCGAGGTAAAGAACTTTAGCTGCAAGCTAGTGAAGACGATTAGCTAGCAAAAAGTCAGAATCAACCTTAGCATTAGCTTGCTAGCTATTTACTAGCCTAGCTACCGTTACTTTCCGAGGTGGATAGCTTGAAGCATAGCTAGCTACACGCTGACAAGCCCGTTCGTATGCACAAAGTGGCCAGCTGGCTTGTCCCCTTGTTTCTTTTGAGAAAAACTCGTTTTAAACCGCTAAGACAACGTGTACATTCACAAGGCAATCCGTCTTGGAAACCAGACACAAGCGTCCTCGAGCTGGTTGCTAACAGGAAGTATTTCGGCTTGTTCAAGAGGGTCAGCCTGCAGTGGGTTCAGCCTGTGGAACATGCTGCGCAAGATTCTGCCAAGTGCACACGCAGAGTTGCATGCGGGTTCTTGTCCGTCTGGATTTCTCTTTTGTACCAGTAGATGGAGACAAATATCATTATTTCAGGCGGTTTGTAGCCTACTTACCGTAATAATACAACATTTCTGTTTTTAATCTTTCAAAATAGCAAAAGATTAGTCTACATTATTACTTACATAATATAGATAGACCATATAATCATATTTTCCAGAGTTGTTTTGCAGCTTGGCTTTATCTTTTGTGTTCTCGACGTGCCTGCGTCTTTAAAACTGGACACATCAAAGTCCCTCCCTCTCTTTTCAGCACCAACTCAATAAAGAAAATGACCAAAACACAGTAACTGTAGCTAGTGTACGATCCGACGATGTGTATCTAATGTCTAGTGGGTGTAAGGTTAACGAGAGAACATTCAAACTAACTTTCAATCGGGTGCAGGATAACGAATTACCGGTAACATTAAAAACATCTATTACACTGGAAATGTTTAATTGTTCTTGGACTTTCACTAAATCATTGAATGGAACTTCTGGATAGGACAGTGATTCTGCTTTTACGATGAATGAAGAGTAATTGTTTGTGACCGACATTACAGAAGATATGGAAGGACACTTATTCTTTGTTATTCTTTTGTTGCAGGTATCTGAACTGGCTCGTTTTGAGAACAGGCCTCATGTCATTCTCACTGGTGCCCGTAAACACTCGATCTGACTATAATATAATGGTGCATGATAAGTAGACATTTTTTTTGCATGAGTCTTGTGAAAAATGTATTCAGTCAGTGGAGTGTGGAAATAGCTTTTAATGGCCATTATAAGTCATGCTTTAGAAATTATTTTGATTGGAAACGTATCATATAGTTTAGTAGAAACTTAGTTTATACTCTATTACTCATTCTCAGTGGACTAGGTAAAACAAAACAAACTATGGTTGAACCAGTAGGTTTTGTGGAGGCTTGGAAAGCCCAGTTCCCTGAGTCAGATGCCCCAAGCATGGAGCTGAAATCATTGGGGGATATTGAGCAGGAGCTGGAGAAATGCAAGTCATCTATCAGGCAGCTGGAGTTAGAGGAAAACAAAGAGCGTTTTCAGATGATCTACCTGCAGACGTTACTGGCCAAGGAAAGGAAGGCTTATGATGGGCAGAGATGGGGCATCAAGAGGATGTCCCTAATGACTATTGGAGACCAATCCAGTTTTTCAGACACCCAGACATCCCACATAGATGAGGAGCCTACAGTGGAGGAGCAGCCGAGAGAGGCAGTCGACACAGGGAGCTATAAACAGTATCCAGAGGGAGAGGTAGATGGGGTGACTCCCTTCGAACAGAGGGGTGAGTTGTGCCCCCACATGCCTACTGTGTGTCCCCCAGACACAGATCTGGACAGGGACAGGGTGGGCATGAGCTCAGTAGCAGCACTGAGGTCCACCTTTGAGCGCATCAAGATAGCCAACTCTCACACAGCTGGAGATGGGAAGGGTGTTGGAGGGACAGAGAGACCCTTCTACGTGAACATGGAGTACCACCATGAGAGAGGCCTCGTGAAGGTCAATGACAGGAAAGTCTCAGATAAGATCAGCAGCCTGGGCTGCCAGGCCATGCAAATGGAGCGCAACAGGTCCATGCACTCCCTGCCCGGGAACCTATCCACTGCTATGGGGGAGATCCGCAAATCTGTGCTCAGATGCAGGTCCACAGAGGGCGGCTGTGGCTACAATGGGCTGTATGATGACACAGAGGTGAACCCACATTTCCTCAAGGACAGTGTGATCCGTTCCAATGGGGGGAGACAGCCGGCAAACTATCAACCCTACACCAGTGTGTATGTTGGGGGGTTGATGGCAGAGGGGGAGGGGAGGGTCATTCACATCAGGGACCACAGTGTGGAGGAGGACTCACGCCAAAACTGGCCAAGGCGCTCCTACTCACCTGGCAGTTTTTACGATGCTGGGGGCGGCTACACCCCAGACTGCAGCTCCAATGAGAACCTGACGTCCAGCGAGGAAGACTTCTCCTCTGGCCAGTCAAGTCACATGTCCCCAAGTCCTACCACCAATCACATGTACAGTCAGAAAAGTCATTCACCTTCCCAGATTTCCCAGCAGTCCTTTGACAGCAGCAGCCTGCCCTCCCCACTGTCTCAGAAACGTCTGAAGCAGGAAGTGTTGGTGTCCGAGGCCTCCATCGTGGGTGTCCGTAAAATAGGCCAGATCTGGCCCGGTGATGGGGACTCCACTACGTCCAGTAGGACCTCGCATGACAACAGTCTCCATGGAGATCTGGGTAGGTCTACAAGGCCATAGTCTCTATACTGTCCTTTTGTACTCAAGTCTTTTATTTATATTTTATGTAAAAAAGCACAAGAACTGTTAATGCATCCTTAGGGCTCAATAGCCACTGCCATTTCATGTGTTTATTAGAGATGCCTGTACTTGCCCTAACCTTGATCTCTCCTCATGCAGCAATGTGCTTATATGTGCAGCTGCAACATGATGCTATAGTGTACTATAGCTCTGCCAAATTTGTTTACATATGATTATATGAAACCATTAGCTCAGCCCACCTTTGCAAAGCACCGTAGTGATTGTGTAGTTCTTTGTGGATTGTACGACTGTTTTCTTTTCACTTTGTAAGCATGCCTGCCCCCTTTCTCCCTTCTGTTCTCTACCATTGAGTGTTGTAATGCTCATCTAGAGATGCCCTGATTGAGACCGTGCGTGCCCTCAGGCTGCCCAGTTGCTCGGCCCTGTCCACCCGGAGTGTTTTTGTGTCAGCACACATCAACATTGTTGTCCTTGTCTAGGAGTAATTCACTTAAAAGGGTTTGTGTAGCGTGATACGTTTAGGGAGGCTCTTTGTTGGGGGTGGGGAGGGAAAGGGCTGATAACTCTCACTAAAAAGAGGATGGAGGGCTCATCGTCAGATGGCTTCCCATCAACATTTCAGTCCTCAGTGTTTCCTGTTGTGATGTGTGAACACAATAGGAGAGTCACTCATGTCGAACGTATTGACACTGCAACAATGTTTAAGTGGGATAGGGTGGTACTAGGTACTGCAAGGACAGAGAAGAGAGAGTTCAATGCAAAATATTTATTTAAACATCAATACATGACAGGGTGTATGTTTTATAAAACACTTTGTTCCAGACAGCTGAGGAAAAACAAACATATGTTCTCCCTCTCTTATTAAGCCTGTGCTTAACTGCTTTGATCTGGTCTTGAAAATATTATTTTGGTGGAGATGAAAAAAGCCAAATGTTGATTTCCTCTCCGTTAGTCTTTAGAACTGATTACCTCTCCGTTAGTCTTTAGAACTGATTTCCTCTCCGTTTGTCTTTAGAACTGATTACCTCTCCGTTTGTCTTTAGAACTGATTTCCTCTCCGTTTGTCTTTAGAACTGATTTCCTCTCCGTTTGTCTTTAGAACTGATTTCCTCTCCGTTAGTCTTTAGAACTGATTTCCTCTCCGTTAGTCTTTAGAACTGATTTCCTCTCCGTTAGTCTTTAGAACTGATTTCCTCTCCGTTAGTCTTTAGAACTGATTTCCTCTCCGTTAGTCTTTAGAACTGATTTCCTCTCCGTTAGTCTTTAGAACTGATTTCCTCTCCGTTAGTCTTTAGAACTGATTTCCTCTCCGTTTGTCTTTAGAACTGATTTCCTCTTCGTTAGTCTTCAGAACTGATTTCCTCTCCGTTAGTCTTTAGAACTGATTTCCTCTCCGTTAGTCTTTAGAACTGATTTCCTCTCCGTTAGTCTTTAGAACTGATTTCCTCTCTGTTAGTCTTTAGAACTGATTTCCTCTCCGTTAGTCTTTAGAACTGATTTCCTCTCCGTTAGTCTTTAGAACTGATTTCCTCTCCGTTAGTCTTTAGAACTGATTTCCTCTCCGTTAGTCTTTAGAACTGATTTCCTCTCCGTTAGTCTTTAGAACTGATTTCCTCTCCGTTAGCCTTTAGAACTGATTTCCTCTCCGTTAGTCTTTAGAACTGATTTCCTCTCCGTTAGTCTTTAGAACTGATTTCCTCTCTGTTTGTCTTCAGAACTGATTTCCTCTCCGTTAGTCTTTAGAACTGATTTCCTCTCTGTTTGTCTTCAGAACTGATTTCCTTAGCCACAGACTGACAGGGAAAGGTCACGATTTGATATTCTGTCTTCTTCCCTGTGTTGTTCTTAGTCTCTAAATGAACAGTCATTGAGATATTTTTGGTTGCTCAGGTCTATGATGAATCAAATAGGTATAGACATGTCTAAGTGAATGGCTGACTCAATGCCACATATTTCCTCATATCACATGATTTCACTGAAGTCATAAAAGCAGACTCTCGGTTGTAGTAAATCAGTCAGGGTCATTCATTGTCTTCCATTTCCGACAAGCTAGGCTCAACTAATAAAAGCTATGATAATTCAAATGAGAAGAGCAGAAAACTTTTTATTTTGGTAGCAATTGTTGAGAATAGGCTGTTATGAAAGGTGATAGGCTGGAAAGTATAGGATCGTAAACTAAATGTGCAATGAACAAGCAAATAGCCTGGGAAATAATCAGCATGAGAACAGTAAGCCAGTGTGTGGCTCTTCTGACAAAGTACACAAGTCCATGACACTTGTGGTCAAATAT
This sequence comes from Oncorhynchus kisutch, assembly GCF_002021735.2. Classification (NCBI taxonomy): domain Eukaryota; kingdom Metazoa; phylum Chordata; class Actinopteri; order Salmoniformes; family Salmonidae; genus Oncorhynchus; species Oncorhynchus kisutch. The sequence goes on along the minus strand of NC_034176.2, from coordinate 22,910,988 downwards.
TTTGCTTTAGGACAGTGCAATAACACTGTAATGTGTGGTTTTCCTCATTGTCTTACCATTTGATTGTTTCTTCACAATAATACCTATTTACCAATGCAGCTTGACCTGTAGAAAATAGGGAAACCGGCTGTCAGATACAGAGAAAGTTGCGATTGCTACAGCTTTCTGATTAAATGTCCAGCAAAAACATTGAGCCTGTCCCTGGAGTTGTTGTCTTAAAGGCCATGTTGCTGAACCTGTCCCTGGAGTGGTTGTCTTAAAGGCCATGTTGCTGAGCCTGTCCCTGGAGTGGTTGTCTTAAAGGCCATGTTGCTGAGCCTGTCCCTGGAGTTGTTGTCTTAAAGGCCATGTTGCTGAACCTGTCCCTGGAGTGGTTGTCTTAAAGGCCATGTTGCTGAGCCTGTCCCTGGAGTGGTTGTCTTAAAGGCCATGTTGCTGAGGTAACGGTCCTGCTGCAGGATCACTTCATGCAAACCGTGCTTTGTGGATTAACAGAGATCTGGATTTATTTTCTGATGTTGTAGGAACATTATTGCATACATTGCTGGATCAGTGCTGTGATAAGCAGTCGTTTTGAGGCGAGCATGACAAACTGCCGTCCTCTGTTGTGGGCACTGACTTTTTAGAGTGTGTGGGAAATGTCATTTTTTGTTTTATCATAAAACTCCTTGCAGCATTCAATAAATTCCATGTAATCTGCTAAAGCTATTTTATAATGACAATGTTATAAAGGGCCACTCTGCTCTAGTTACGTAAGCGTTCTGGTGAATATTTACTGTAGCTTTAGGAGGGTTCGTATGTTCCTTTCAGATGGCACTACCTTCATTTTAATTAGTTAAAGTTGCAATATGTCATTGCTACATTTTAAGAAAGAAAACACCTCAGCGATGCGTTTATTTTCTGTGACTGCATGAGCAAACAGCCAGTCAAACATGGGGTGGCATTGACTACCCAGCAGACCTCTAGTGTTTTACTGTCTGGCATTGTGGCACACTTTGGGTCTGCCTGAGGAGGAACAGCCCTAGTATTGGGTACAGTACTGAATGGCATAAATGTGCCTCTGTCCTTGCCACACTGACTCTACAAACCCTGCTACACCTCCCGCTTGTAATCATCGGAAAACAGCCAGTCTAAAATGTACAAATCTCTAAGGTCTCTTTTTCCTAGAATAGCCTAGGGATTAGAGAACGAGCACCAGTCTCGTCATATGTGGCAATCTAGGCCAATTGTCACTCCTGGCTGTGAATATAGCTGCTGATTAGCTGTGAATAGAGCTGCTGGTTAGCTCTGAATAGAGCTGCAGGTTAGCTCTGAATAGAGCTGCAGGTTAGCTCTGAATAGAGCTGCAGGTTAGCTCTGAATAGAGCTGCAGGTTAGCTCTGAATAGAGCTGCAGGTTAGCTCTGAATAGAGCTGCAGGTTAGCTCTGAATAGAGCTGCAGGTTAGCTCTGAATAGAGCTGCAGGTTAGCTCTGAATAGAGCTGCAGGTTAGCTCTGAATAGAGCTGCTGGTTAGCTCTGAATAGAGCTGCAGGTTAACTGTGTGGCTTAAAGGAAGCCACTTCTATGGTTTGCCTGCTTTGCTATAGTTAATTATCACTATAACATAGGCATATGCCAGTGGCCAGTAGTTTGACTCATGGCTAATCATGAGTACATTATAAAAAGGTCTACTGGGGATTGTGTTGTTAGAATGTCTGCACTTTGAGTGAACCTGTGCCAGGCCAAGAGGAGCTTCCACTTAATATCAATTAGACAGGTCTGTATGTCTCATTTGACACTAATGAAAAGCTTTCACTCAGGTGGTCTGATAGTGGTCCTATCTGTCAGCGTGTCTGGCCTCAGTCCAGGGCTGTATTTGTAACCACAGGAGAAATCACAGAGGCGGTGGTGGCCTACCCTCCAGGTTTACGATCCAATCATGAATATTTCAGAGCTCCTGATGAAGCTCACACTGTTTCTTTTTTGTACCTGAATGTCAACATTCTGAGCCTTTAGTGGTTAAGGAAGCAAAAATGATTTCACCTCTCCCTCCCATTGAGTTTACATACAAGATACGTGTCCAACAATTTAGATGAAGTGGCGCCAGCACAGAAAAGGGAAAGAGCTCTTGTGCACCCTGACTGAGCTCTGTGTTTCGTGTCACCTGTCCTCTCTTGTGCACCCTGACTGAGCTCTGTGTTTCGTGTCACCTGTCCTCTCTTGTGCACCCTGACTGAGCTCTGTGTTTCGTGTCACCTGTCCTCTCTTGTGCACCCTGACTGAGCTCTGTGTTTCGTGTCCCCTGTCCTCTCTTGTGCACCCTGACTGAGCTCTGTGTTTCGTGTCACCTGTCCTCTCTTGTGCACCCTGACTGAGCTCTGTGTTTCGTGTCACCTGTCCTCTCTTGTGCACCCTGACTGAGCTCTGTGTTTCGTGTCACCTGTCCTCTCGGGTGGGTGACTTGGTAAAATGGTACAGAATGGAGTGTGCCTGGAGAGCTGGCAGGGGATCATAGCAGCAGGCCAGGGACCTGCCAACTGCAGTCAGATGGAGCGAAGGGACAAACACACCATTAATATCTGAAATAAGCAGGCCCTATCCAGTTCAAGTTACACCAGCATAGGGGTTAACGGTTGGGCAGTAGCCTACTTGGCACAATTTCAACCCTTAACTCTGAAACATGAGAAATACTGTCAGATTGAACAGCACATCTGAAAGTATTTGTGTCTACCCCAGGCTGTTTTCCATATCCATATATTTTCTTACAGATAATGGTAAAAATGCATGAGAAATGTTTGATCTTTTGGCCCTCCCTCCAGGCCTCCTCCTCCTCTCTAATCCTCCCTCGTGCTCCGTCTCCGTCCCCTTCTGGTCCCCTGGTCTTAGCTCCCTTTACAGGTCTTATTCAAAGGGCCCTCTGTGCTGCTGGCTGGCAAGCCACGTGTTTATGGAATGTTTCAGCTGCTTGTGGGGTGTGAGGGAACACAGCGATGGTAATGCGCTATATGAGATGAGCTCACCTCTGCACAAGCTGCCTGGGCCATGTTAGACAATAATTAGTTTGTGGATGTTGCTTCTGGCAGACAGTACTATTTCATGTATTTACTTTAACAAGATGTACTGTAGAACAAATACGCATATCTACAAGATTCCTCCTGGAAGCTAAACAGCTTTTCTTGAAATTGCTCTGAAAGCACAATTATAGGGAATAATCATGTTTAGTTCCTGGTCTTTGCTCCCATTTCCTGGTTGTCCACAGTGCTGAGTGGAAAAGCCTCTAAACCTGGCCTTCTGTGTGTCCAACTCTTAGACTGTCTCATGTGAGTGCATCTGTTTGGGTTGAATTTTGTGTGTGTGTCTGCAATCTGTTTTTCTTATGGTTTATTGGAAAAGAGAAGATAAGACACGGGTGTTGAGATCTGAATAACTTATGATATGAGGGGAAAACACATTTTGTGTTGGTTGCCTCTTTTCTCTCCCTCTTTTTCAGCTAGTATCACACCCTCACTGTATCAGTCAAGTTTGTGTGTGCACACAAACACAGTACCAGTACCAGTCAAAAGTTTGGACAGCCCTACTCATTCAAGGGTTTTTCTTTATTTTTACTATTTTCTACATTGTAGAATAATAGTGAAGACATCAAAACTATGAAATAACACATATGGAATCATGTAGTAACCAAAAAAGTGTTAAACAAATCTAAATATATTCTTCAAAGTAGCAACCCTTTTTGCCTTGACAGCTTTGCACACTCTTGGCATTCTCTCAACCAGCTTCATGAGGTAGTCACCTGGAATGCATTTCAATTAACAGGTGTGCCTTGTTAAATGTACATTTGTGGAATTTCTTTCCTTACTGCTTTTGAGCCAATCAGATGATTTGGACTGTAAAGTGAAGGAAAAGCAGCCAACAAGTGCTCAGCATATGTGAGAACTCCTTCAAGACTGTTGGATAAGCATTCCAGGTGACTACCTTATGAAGTTGGTTGAGAGAATGCCAAGAGTGTGCAAAGCTGTCATCAAGGCAAAGGATGGCTGGCTACTTTAAAGAATCTAAAATATATTTTGATTTGTTTAACACTTTTTTTTTGGTTACATGTGTTATTTAATAGTTTTGATGTCTTCACTATTATTCTACAATGTTAAAAATAAAGAAAAACCCTTTAATGAGTAGGTTTGTCCAAACTTTTGACTGGTACTGTTTATCCTGTAGGTCACAGACTGGAGCAATTATTGAACCTTGATATTCTGTTATACAGAGCATTACTGTGACCACCCTGAGCTATTTCAACACGCTGATTAGTAAGTGTGGTGGGCTGGGCAGCTGAGTTCTGACCTACACTGCTCAATGGCTGGTGCTAATTTTAGGCTGTCCCATAACCGATCTGAGCAGAGCTGGTGGGCCTCACTACTCTTACTGGGCCTGTGGTCGGGCTCCCTCCCACTTCAACAGGGCACTTCAGATGTGCCAGAATGTGCTGATGGTTGGTTGGCTCGCACTCTGCTGATCTGCCGAAAACACCCAGTCAGCTTCTTTCAGGGCTGCAGTGCCACCGCCCCGTTGCAGGTGCCACGTTTTTCAGACCTGTTTCTTTTCAACCTGATGGGTGAAGCTCAGTCAGAGAGAAACCAGATGTGCTGAAATGAAGTGTATGCAGTACTGAAAGATCTCCACCCAACCCATCCCTTCCTGTGTTAGCTGTGAGGGATGAAAAGACCCCTTCGTAGTAGTGGGATTGAAGTGCAACTCTTTGTAGGCTGAGGATTAGTAAAGCAGATCTGTATTGATAAACCTGTATAACTTTCTATTTGTACATCCCATACATGCTGGATGGTAAAAGACATTGTAACACTTGTTTCCTCTCGGTTAGCTGACAGATGTCTCTCCAGTGATCACACGATCAGGATGAGAATCCATTTAGTGGAGGCAGAAAGTTTCCAACGCTCTTAACAGCATCATTTTAAAAATATAAAAAATGTTTAGAAGGTGCCATATCTTTTCTAATCTATAAGCATGCTGTCAGAGGTGACAGAGACTGTCATTGTGCTACACTCAATACTACAGTTATTATTCCCGGACCATAATGTCCCAAATAATCCGTCTTAAAGGGAATATTAGCCCCTTCTTTGGAGAATCCTTTAACATTTGTGTCTCATTTTAACAGATTTTTTAATCTCAATTCTGGTGGTCAATTGAGGGGAATCGGTGTACTCTGTTTTGTCCATTGCATCCCATCCCAGTTAATGCGTGTCCAGATGGGACTGGCAGGATCTCTACAGGCTGTCACTCTGATCACTGTCTGGACCATTTCCTCCTTTTTAGTTATTTCCAGAACAAATGCAGAGTTCATCCTTCTCTCCATAGAAATATTTAAAGTGTCCTTTAGCCAATGCAGTGAAGTGTGACAGTGCTTTGATGCATTACATGGAGATTCTAAAAGCAGCAACATTCAGCTTCAACACAATCAAGCTCTCGGTCTTAATCCAAGGGAGAAAGAAAAGGGAACTATATCTTCAAGACAAGTCTTTTTTTAAATGTATTTTTTAGCATTCATATGGATATCCTGTATCCCGCCAAAACTGTGTGAACCCTGCTCTCTAAGCAAGGTCACATCACAGTTGTGATGTTGAATTTCTGTGTTTATGATTCTGTGGATTTGTCCTGCTAACACATCTGTCATTCCCCTTCTCTCTGGATCATAGTCGGTTCATCTATCTATACATGTGGATTAGGATTACAGGTCTGTGAATATGTCCTTGATGCTTTTGTTGTGTGTGTTGCGTCAAACCTCTCATCACTCTCCACAATTGTTGCATCCACAGGGACAGAGTGCATGTTGACAGTGCACAGGTTATTCTCTGGACTAGGATTTAAGAGCATGTTAACCTGTTATGTTTGGAATCCTAGCAGACAGCTATTTATAGGTCAGCCTTGTCCTATTGTAAAAGATAAAAGAGAAGCGGGTTTGTAGTAATGTGGCCAAATGGCTCCCTCGGGAACTACTAACTTGTACACTAAACAAACACAACTTCCAGATCCAGCCAAAGCTTTTCTGAGCCTGATGAACTTTGGCTTCCTAAACCCAAAGATCAGAACACTGGCAAATTCAATAATGCTGAAAAAAACTCTAAATTCTGCAGGATTCTCTACTAAAAGTCCAGAGAAATGTTGTCCTTTGCTGCTACATCTAAAACCCTCTCAGCCCCAGCTGTTGGTTTGAGCACTGTTATGCAATGTTATTAGAATATATTTGTTACAGCTCTATTGCACATTAGTAACCATTTTGAGGTTAATTGAGGGGAGACACAGATGCACTCTACCACCATTCAACCACATAGTGTTTAAGAGTAAACCCCTCTGCTTTCACTATTACTAGGGAAGCTGTTTTAACATAGTTATTGTTGTTAAAATGTCATTAAGATATGTATTTTTATTTATATGATTCATCAATATAAAAATGACAATTTTGGATATCAAAAATGTAATTATTGATAGCAATTATTCACATTTTTGATAGCGACTAGCATTTATATTTTGTTATTTACAGTGGGGCAAAAAAGTATTTAGTCAGCCACCAATTGTGCAAGTTCTCCCACTTAAAAAAATGAGCGAGGCCTGTAATTTTAATCATAAGTACAATTCATCTATGACAGACAAAATGAGAAAGAAAATCACATTGTAGGATTTTTAATGAATTTATTTGCAAATTATGGTGGAAAATAAGTATTTGGTCAATAACAAAAGTTTATCTCAATACTTTGTTATATACCCTTTGTTGGCAATGACAGAGGTCAAACGTTTTCTGTAAGTCTTCACACACTGTTGCTGGTATTTTGGCCCATTCCTCCATGCAGATCTCCTCTAGAGCAGTGATGTTTTGGGGCTGTTGCTGGGCAACACGCTCTTTCAACTCCCTCAAAAGATTTTCTATGGGGTTGAGATCTGGAGACTGGCTAGGCCACTCCAGGACCTTGAAATGCTTCTTACGAAGCCACTCCTTTGTTGCCCGGGCAGTGTGTTTGGGATCATTGTCATGCTGAAAGACCCAGCCACGTTTCATCTTCAATGTCCTTGCTGATGGTAGGCTTTGTTACTTTGGTCCCAGCTCTCTGCAGGTCATTCACTAGGTCCCCCCGTGAGGTTCTGGGATTTTTGCTCACCGTTCTTGTGATTATTTTGACCCCACGGGGTGAGATCTTGCGTGGAGCCCCAGATCGAGGGAGATTATCAGTGGTCTTGTATGTCTTCCATTTCCTAATAATTGCTCCCACAGTTGATTTCTTCAAACCAAGCTGCTTACCTATTGCAGATTCAGTCTTCCCAGCCTGGTGCAGGTCTACAATTTTGTTTCTGGTGTCCTTTGACAGCTCTTTGGTCTTGGCCATAGTGGAGTTTGGAGTGTGACTGTTTTAGGTTGTGGACAGGTGTCTTTTATACTGATAACAACTTCAAACAGGTGCCATTAATTAAACAGGTGCCATTAACGAGTGGAGGACAGAGGAGCCTCTTAAAGAAGTTACAGGTCTGTGAGAGCCAGAAATCTTGCTTGTTTGTAGGTGACCAAATACTTATTTTCCACCATAATTTGCAAATAAATTCATAAAAAATCCTACAATGTGATTTTCTGTCATAGTTGTACCTATGTGTACCTATGATGAAAATTACAGGCCTCATCTTTTTATGTGGGAGAACTTGCACAATTGGTGGCTGACTAAATACTTTTTTGCCCCACTGTATTATAATGAACTTCATGTGGTCGGGATTACATTTGCGTGCTCCTACATACAGTGCTAGTGAAAGTCTACAAATTCCTTGCACATTTTTCACATTTTGCTGCCTTAAAATTTTATCTAAAAAAGATTACATTTTATATTTTTTGTATTGATGTACACAACCTACTCCACATTTTCAAAGTAAAATAATATTAATATAGAAAATTCCATTATTCATTTAAAAAATTCCATTATTAATATAAAACGTGATGAATATACACCGTTTATTTTGGTACACCCATCTAATACCGGTTCAATCCCCCCGTTTCCTTCAGAACAACTTGAATTCTTCGGGGTGTTGACATTGGTATCAAGGGACCTAACGTGTGCCAGGAAAACATCCCCCACACCTTTACACCACCGCCACCAGCCTGTACCATTGACACCCTGCATGATGAGGCCGTGGACTCATGCTGCTTACGCCAAATCCTAACTCGGCCATCAGCATGACCAAACAGGAACCAGGATTTGTCGGGCCAGGCAATATTTTTCCACTCCACAATTGTCCAGTGTAGGTGATTGCGTGCCGACTGGAGCCTCTTCTTCTTGTTTTTAGTTGATAGGAATGGAACCGGTGTGGTCTTCTGCTGCAATAGCCCATCCGTGACAAGGACCGACGAGTTAAGTGTTCCGAGATGCCGTTGTGCACACCACTGTAGTACTGAGCTATTATTTGCCTGTTTGTGGCCCGCCTGTTTGCTTGCATGATTCTTGCCATTCTCCTTTGAACTCTCTCATCAACGAGTTGTTTTCGACCACAGGACTGCCGCTGACTGGATGTTTTTTTGTTTGTCGTAACATTATTGGCCAACCCTAGGCACTGTCGTGCATGAAAATCCCAGGAGGCCGGATGTTTCTGAGATACTCAAGCCCGCGCCCCTGGCAACGACGATCATACCACTCTGAAAGTCACTTACGTCACTAGTTTGGCCCATTCTAACGTTCAATATAAAAGTAACTGAATGCCTGTCTGCCTGCTTTATATAGCAAGCCTTGGCCTTGTGACTCGCTGTCTGTAGGAGCGAACCATTTTCGTGAACTGGCCACTGACTATGTTAAAACGGCTTTCCATACTAATACTGCACAGAGGAAACTGCATTAGCTCTTTGGTAATCCCACAGAGCTGTAGCTGATCTTCTTTGTTGAATGTTTTTACCATGATTTAACTTAGGAAAAAGTCAATGCATTAGACAACTCACAGGGTTGGTTCAAAGACAGCAATCCCAGAGTTGATATATGATATTTAATATTAATTTAAATGTGTACGTGTGGGAGGAGGGGGATGTTTGTGTGAAAAGGTGACCGTGTGCAGAATGTCTGTTTCCTGCTCTGAAGTTGATGAATTTGCTGAATGTTCTGGACAGACCTGCCTGGACACTTCCTTAGCAACAGGCCTTGCAGTCTGAGAACTAAGCTGTACTGAGGAACTAGTCTATTGTGAAATCCTCTTCACTCAATGTTGGGAAGCTTGCCTGCTTTTTCATGCTACCATGGATAACTATTCTGCATTTAAAAAGCATGGTTTTCCCAGAGCCATGTAAATAACTGTCTCTGTGAACATTATTTTAGTTAATATCAATTAATGTAAGAAATAACATTTTAAGACATGTTTTATAGTTTATGTCCATTTTACTGAAATATATTTGTGTCTGTATGATTGGTCAGTGTGTGTCCATTGACTGTGATTTCCATGCCTCTGTGGCTGTGTGAGAGGTTATTCACCCAGGGTCACTGATGTTGTATAATCTGACAGACACACAGTGTGGCCTTTCACATTGACTTCCCCTGTATTCCCCTTGCCTGCTCCTCCAGAGTAAACACAGTGGTTTCTCTCTGCTCTGCCCCTTGCCTGCTCCTCCAGAGTAAACACAGTGGTTTCTCTCTGCTCTGCCCCTTGCCTGCTCCTCCAGAGTAAACACAATGGTTTCTCTCTGCTCTGCCCCTTGCCTGCTCCTCCAGAGTAAACACAGTGGTTTCTCTCTGCTCTGCCCCTTGCCTGCTCCTCCAGAGTAAACACAGTGGTTTCTCTCTGCTCTGCCCCTTGCCTGCTCCTCCAGAGTAAACACAGTGGTTTCTCTCTGCTCTGCCCCTTGCCTGCTCCTCCAGAGTAAACACAGTGGTTTCTCTCTGCTCTGCCCCTTGCCTGTTCCTCCAGAGTAAACACAGTGGTTTCTCTCTGCTCTGCCCCTTGCCTGCTCCTCCAGAGTAAACACAGTGGTTTCTCTCTGCACAGCCCAGTGTGTTTGTTCAGGTTCTTTGTCATGGTCTCTGGGGGTGTCCCACTGTCAGCCTGACTCAACCAGCCCCCGGCCACTCCACATGGCTGGGTTCCATCTGCCTTCCTTGCTTCCGGAATCCTCTCTTTCCTGTTTTCTAGCAGAGGTGAACTACACTGAGCAAAAATATAAACGCAACATGCAACAATTTAAAAGATTTGACAGTTACAGTTAAAGTAAGGAAATCAGAAATAAATTCATTAGGCCCTAATCTATGGATCTCACATGACTGGGAATACAGAGGTGCATCTCTTGGTCACAGTACCTGGTGAGAACACCATTTGCCTCATGCAGCACGACACATCTCCTTCACATAGAGTTGATCAGGCTGTTGATTGTGGCCTGTGGAATGTTGTTCCACTCCTCTTCAATGACTGTGTGAAGTTGCTGGATATTGGCGGGTACTGGAACACGCTGTTGTACACGTCGATCCATAGCATCCCAAATATGTTTAATGGGAGTATGCAGGCCATGGAAGAACTGGGACATTTTCAGGTTCCAGGAATTGTGTACAGAACCTTGCAAAATGGGGCCGTGCATTTTCATGCTGAAATGTGATGGCTGTGGATGAATGGCACGACACTGGGCCTTAGGATCTTGTTGCAGTATCTCTGTGTGCATTCAAATTGCCATTGACAAAATGCAGTTGTCTTTGTTGTCTGTAGCTTATGCCTACCCATACCATAACCCCACCTCCACCATGGGGCACTCTGTTCACAACGTTGACATCAACAAAACGCTCGCCCACATGATGCCATCGCTGTCTGTCATCTGCCCAGTACAGTTGATGCCGGGATCCATCCGTGAAGAGCACACATCTCCAGCATGCCAGTGACCATTGAAGGTGAGCATTTGCCCACCGAAGTTGGCTACAACGTTGAACTACAGTCAGGTCAAGACCCTGGTGAAGACGACGAGCATGCAGATGTGCTTCCCTGAGACAGTTTGTGCAGAAGTTCTTTGGTTGTGCAAACCCCCAGTTTTATCAGCTGCCCGGGTGGCTGCTCTCAGATGATCCCGCAGGTGAAGAAGCCAGATGTGGAGAACCTGGTTTGGGGCGGTTACACGTGGTCTGCTGTTGTGAGGCTGGTTAGACGCACTGCCAAAATCTCTAAAATGCCATTGGAGGTGGGCGTTCCTTCAGTCAGCATTCCAATTGCACGCTCCCTCAAATTGAGACATCTGTGGCATTGTGTTGTGTGACAAAACTGCACATTTTAGAGTGCCCTTTTATTGGCCCCAGCACAAGGTGCACCTGTATACTGATCATGCTGTTTAATCAGCTTCTTGATATGCCACACCTGTCAGGTGGATGGATTATCTTGGCAAAGGAGAAATGCTCACTAACAGGGATGTAAAAAATATGTGCACAGAATTTGAGAGAAATAAGCTTTTTGTGCGTATGGACATTTTCGAGGATCTTTTATTTCAGCTCATGAAGGGACCAATACTTTACATGTTGCGTTTATATTTTGGTTCAGTATAGTTATCTCTGTGTCCACTTCTGAACATACAGTATTTCAGCTACATTCAGCTATTTTAACACTGAGGCCTCACAGACAAACAAACACCACAGCTTGTATCATTACACTGGTGGTGCTTGTGCTTCTGCCACACTGATACTGACAATAATGGTAGATGTTGATGAGTTAAAGTGACAATAAAAGGGATTGAACGGTTCTTGATGCAAAACTATATAGATGAATAATAGCGGAAACAACTAGACAACAGCAGCTAACACATCAAGATAGACCCCTGTGTTGCATTGTGTCTGCAAACACTTCCACCCAGAATGTCTGCTTTGCTGTGATTGTGAATAAAAGGGGGTGTTTCTGGTCTGTGTCTAACACCTACAGTACAAACCAGAGAGCAGGAAGAGCTGGGGTTAGTCCTCTCTCTCTGTAACGGGGCGGTCTAATGTAGCCTTGGCCACTTCCCTACACCTTGAATTTATTCACCAAGAATGAACTTGAAAACCACACAGCCACAATCCGACATGGTTGAGATGGAAGGAGAGGAGAAGATATGATGACGAGTGGCGGAACTCCCATTGTCCCAAATATCTGTCCCTCAGGCTACTGGTTCACCTATGGCTACTGAGTGATCATTAAGAAGGAATTCCTCTTTGATTGGTCGCATACTCTGTGCCCTCCCTCGAGTTTTTATTGTCATCGAGTTGATATGTAAATAAAGCATTACTATGGTTAATAAGCTCCTGTTCAGTATAGCTGCCTTGAACTGCTTCTGCATCTGTACAGTTAAAGTATGTCATGTACAGAGAGTAGAGGGACTGACTAATGCTTCTCCTCACCACACAAGTGAATCAGAGTTTTTGCTGCGATTCTCCTGGCTTATCCTCTGCTGTGGGATGGTCCCTGTGTGTCTGGCACAGTCTCTGAAGATCAGAGGGGATTTGAAGCACAGAGACACAGAATGTATTGGAATAGAGCACATTAGAGTTTGAATGACAGAGCTGTTTTCATCAGGTCATTCTAGTTATTTTGAATGTACAGTAGCTTTTATATAATACCATTTGATATACAGATATGAATAACTTTGTTTTATTTTATTAATATTTTTACGCCCTTGTGTTTGATGTAAGACCTATTTTGGTTCTTTTTGAGTCTGCACCATATTCTCGTCCCAACAAACGATTGTTTTTAAATAAAAAAATATATATATTTCAAAGTGCAGATGAATATAGTCACATATTTTTTGGAGGGAGGTGATGTTCCCAGTCAAACCGGTCATGACAACTGATCACACATTTCTATCTTCTTTCACTACCTGTTCAGTGGCTTTAATGGTGTTTTTAGAGGAGAAGAGAGAATGTCTTGCATGTGAAGGGTGTGAAGTGTCAGAGAGAGATTCACACAGTGTCACTGTCTTGGAACCTACTTTACACTACCACACCTAATCCCCTCCATCTGTCTGTAATTATCCCAAAAGTCCCCTACAGTGGGACCCCTCCTTCCTATGGCTATGACCTGGAGCAGGCGGAGGAGCACCAGCAGCACCATGACCTCCTGCCTTTCAGCACCTCACCCACCTCCTCACCTCGCCTCCGCTCCAAGAGCTGCAGCAGCCAGCACACACACTCCTCTGGCTCCCTGGAGTCCACCCTGTCGGTAAGGTTATTGCCAGTTTATCATACACCTCCATCTTCTACTCTTAAAGCCCATGTGTCTGATTTTTCCACCCAGTGCAGCTGTCTGTTAATGCCCCCGTCCTCTATAAGTCTGCCTTGGGCTCTCTGAGTGTATTTAATAGAGATGCTCTGCTCGTTCCAACCACACTTTTACTCGCCCTATAAATCTCATCCACCTCTATTGTACTGTACCTAGCCAATCTCCGGTGTCCCCTAGGTCCTCCTCTGATGTGCTCAGCTCTCTGATCTTCAAAGGTTAAATCCAGGGGGAGGCCTTCTCTTGTGCCCCCTTAGTATTCCAGCTGTGGAATGTCAGAGCTATTCATTTCTGCTCTGTGCATGAGCTCCATATCGACCGACCACAGGCAGCTGGTGACACCTTAACGGGGGAGTACGGGCTCATAGTAATGGCTGGAACGGAATAAATGGAATCGTGAGAAACAGACTGTCAGAAACCTAACTACTGATGCCTTTGACCCATCAGTAACTACAGGTCCCATCCTAGGCTAGGAAAACAATTGTTTCCCTCCACAATACAATGGATCTTTGACCCTGGCCTCTGTCCTCTACATCTCCAACAGGATTTAATCAAATGTATTGGGTTCCCATGAGACGACAGTCTCTACTCGTAGCTGTTTAGCGGTCTCATTCAACACCCAGGGGGATTAGGGAAGATCTGCTCTGGTTACAATTAGAATCACCAAATAAGTCTGGTAGAAGTGAATCCCCGGTCTGTCGCTCTCACTGTCTCTCTCTTTCTCTCTCTCTCTCTCTGCCATTCACTGTTAGTCTCATTCTCACACACAGACAGAGCTGGATCAGGAGAAAGAGTTGGAGATGCGGAAGTGGGTTTTGTCAGGGATCCTGGCCAGTGAGGAGACATATCTCAGCCACCTGGGGGCTATCTTACTGGTAAGAGACAGGACTTTGAGCTAATTGAATATGAAACTAATTGAATATGCCACACCTCACTGTGATGAACAGTGATTTCAGAGCATTGGGACAGTAAAATGTTGGATGGACAGACGGATGGATGTTTATATACACACACACACACACACACAGTAATGCTTGTCTTGCATTGATTGTCCCAGCCCATGAAGCCTCTGAGGGCAGCGGCCACCACCTCCCAGCCGATGCTGACCATCCAGCAGATAGAGACCATCTTCTTCAAGGTGACGGAGCTCCATGAGATCCACAATGACTTCTACAATGCCCTGCTACCCAGAGTTCAGGAGTGGTGCCACAACCAGTGTGTGGGCGATCTCTTCCAGAAACTGGTGAGCATTATTATTGTTGTGTAAAGACCTAGGAAATGCTGTTATGGTTCTTTTGTGTTAGTTCTTCCAGATGCATTTGTTCCTTTGTTCATAAGTACAAAAACGTGAAATAGACCCCCCCCAGCCACAAACTGCATTCTTCTGTGAGTAAGCAGATATTTATCCAATAAGTCAGTCACTTTTAAAGACAATATTAGTAGACTTCCTTTGATCATTAATAATACTGAAGAGAGATTTAAAGAGTAGAAAAAGGGAGTTAGACTGGCTATAATGTGCGGTGGATGCTGGACCCCACATGTGAGCAGACTGCCTGGAGACATATCCCACACAGATAAAAGCCTGGCTATAGCACATAACAGGCAGTAAAGGAGGACAAAACATCACTAAGAGGCTCCTGACTGCAAAGAGCTGCCTCAGTATGACAGTGGAGGAAAGGAAGATGCATGAAACAAAATCACATAATTTGTCCTTTGTTTAATGACTGTTTGCAAGTACACTCGCTGCCGTGTGTGTGTGTGTGTGTGTGTGTGTGTGTGTGTGTGTGTGTGTGTGTGTGTGTGCACAGTCATAAAAAAATGACAAATTATGACTGATAGGATGCATGTTATCAATGCTGTTTTTGTTGAAAGGCCATACCTCGTCTGATCGCTATTCTCAGCACCATGAGAAGGGAAAGCAACTAGTATGACCGGAGTAGAGAGCAGCCAAAACTGGGTACATGAATCCAACAACAGGTTAACTACATCGTATCTACTCTCTATTGTATCTCTCTATTATAGGCCAGCCAGCTAGGAGTGTACAGGGCCTTTGTGGATAACTATACGGTTGCTGTGGAGACGGCTGACAAGTGCTGCCAGGCCAACATACAGTTTGCTGAAATATGTCAGGTATGTATTGTATTTTATATGTCTACTTTTACAAGGGCAACGTTTCGGATAGAATACCTCATCCCCAGGCTCAATTGCTAGAACCGGCTGGGTGGACAGAGATTAAAATAAATATTACTGTGATGCTGTGTTGAAATGGTGTACCATTTCTCGTATCATTATGCCTTTCTCAATTCCTGTTGTGCCCTCAGAATCTTAAGGTCATAAGCACCAAGGAATGCAAAGACCAGGCAAAAAATTCACTGGAAAGTAAGTGTAATTTCATTATTTTGAACAATTCACAGTCAAAATGAACTAAACCTTACATTTATTTAAATATATATAGATTATGAAGAATTCAACCCTCTAGTTATTTGAATTCAGAAAGAGTGGTACATGCTTAGTTAAAGCATATTGAATATGACCCTCAACCTCAAGGTGTCCTATGTTGTTAGTTCTGTGTTGCCTTGTCCTGCCTTGGACTTTATATACTTTATGACCCTGTCCCCCTCAGCTCTGCTCTATAAACCTGTGGACAGAGTCACCCGCAGCACCTTGGTTCTGCATGTAAGTCAAATCAACACACTGAAGATTTTTTTCCCTTCAGACCTAAATTTCTTTTATGAAAACAATGCTTCACATATCTTAGAAAAAGTGATCATAATTTATCTCAAATTAATGTATTTTTTCTTTCTCTATTTCACATTTTCTCTTTCTTCTCTTCCTATCTTTTTCTTTCTCTCTTTTGCCCTCTCTCTCTCCTTTCTAATTATTTATTTCTTTCTCCCTTTCTTTCTCTCTTTCTTTCTCTCTTTCCTCCTTTCTTTCACCCTCTTTCTTTCACTCTCTCTCCTTTCTCTTCCTTTCTTACTATTTCTCTCTCATTCTTTGTTTCTCTCGTTTCTTTCTTTCACCCTCCTTTCTTTTTTATTTTCCTTTCTTACTATTTCTCTCCTTTCTTACATTTTTTATTTTGCTCTCTTTTTCTTTATTTCTTTCTCTTTCTTTCACCCGGTTTATCTTTCTTTCTTTCTTTCACTCCTCTCTTTCCCTCTTTCTTTATTTCACCCTCTTTCTTTCCTTTCTTTTTCTTTCTTTCTTACTCTTTCTCCTCCTATTTTATTCTTTCTTTCTCTCTCCGCTCTTTCTCTCTTTCTTTCCATCTTTCTCTCCTTTGTTTCTTACTCTTTCACTCTTTTTCTATCTCTCTCTTACTTTCTCTCTCTCTCTCCTCTCCTTTCTTTTTCTTTCACCTTTCTCCCCCCTCTTTTCCTTTCTTTCTTTCACCCGCTCTTTCTTTCACCCGCTCTTTCTTTCACCCTCTTTCTATCTTTTTCTCTTTCTCTCTCAGGACCTGTTGAAACACACGCCCTCCAGCCACCCAGACTATCCACTGCTGCAGGATGCCCTGAGAATCTCCCAGAACTTCCTGTCCAGCATTAACGAGGAAATCACCCCACGCAGGCAGTCTATGACAGTGAAGAAGGGAGAGGTCAGTGTGGCAGGCTATGACATGAGGTGGCATGCATTTTGGACAACCGACTGCCCAAACAGAAAGTTTCAAGTGACCAAATCGAATTTGTGTATGTTCAGGCAGCAGTCATTTTGGCTCCACTAGTTGTCACAGTAACGACGGGTGTGTGTGTGCAGTAGGGTATGCTGATTGGTGCTTGTGCTTCCTGTCACTCAGAAGTTATGTAGCAAGCTAAGGTGACAACAATGCCTGCCATGGACTTTTGCTTTGAATGTTCAAAATCATAATGTAAGAAGACTTTTAAAGCCTCAAAGGATAAGATGTTCCATCTTTCAAACGATACCTATTTGGCTAGCCACAGCAGTCAACTAGCTAGCTAGCACATTCACTAATTTATTTGTAACCAATTAACAAGATAGTTAGCTACCACATGTTCTTGTCAAACTGTCAGCAGAGTAGCTAGCAAGAAACAATATATGCTGAATAAAAGTCTAAAAACCACTTGAGGGCAAATAAATCAGATTTGGCAAGGAATCAGATTTGTCAGATTCTGTGTGCTTTTTTGCAGGAAAAATATCAGATTCGAATCAGATATGCAAATGTATAGGATTTGAGTCGCTTCAAACTGCCAATGTGAACACGGCTTTTGAGGCACACAGACACCCGAACCTGGTCTTGTGGCTATCTGGACCTCCCTTATAATGCTTTCATACTTGTCTTCTTTTCAGACACTTTGATGTCACACTGCACCATTCCATAAGCAAAATAGTGTCAGATTACACAGCCTGCGTCTTGTCCATTCAGACAGTTACAGTAGTTAGCATAATAAGATCGATTCCCCCAAGCAACACAGGTTCAGAGCTATACATTAGGAATCTGAGGGTTAGCAAATCAGTGCTTCTCAGTTCCTGTAAAAGCCAGGGAAAAGGTGTGAATAAGATCGATTCCCCCAAGCAACACAGGTTCAGAGCTATACATTAGGAATCTGAGGGTTAGCCAATCAGTGCTTCTCAGTTCCTGTAAAAGCCAGGGAAAAGGTGTGTCTGTAAACTCCAATAAACCTGCGTTGTGAGTCAGATTCCTGCTGAGTCATCTCTGCCTGTCTGGTTTATTAGTGGAGGAAGTGGAGCGTAGAGGAAGCTCATGACAAAATAGTATGGTTCTGGCCAGGAAAGCCCATCGCACTGCCTACATCCTTGTCCTGGCTCCCCCACTCCCATCTTCCTTTCCCACTCTGAAGTCTGCTTCCCAGAAAAGACCTGTAGCACGTCTTATCAAGTATCTGTCCACCCTTTCCCGTGGCAGCACGTACTAGTTACTTACCCTCACTCCCTCACCCCTGCTGAATTTCATCTATTATTACTGGAAACCTGTCCAACTATGTCCATCAGACGTCTTACAATAAGTAAACGTGAGAATGGAACTCAGACAAATTACATTTCTGTATGGGTTGGCTCTATTGTAGTATTCCACAATTCATAGGCCTCTATTTGCTAAAGGCAAAATAAATGTAGTACTTGTAAGTGACTGGAGTTTGGTAGCTAACTGGATAAACTTTCTGTGGTGATTGAAATCCAGGGTTTGATTTAGTTGGGCCTAGGGTTGCAAAGGGTCGGAAACTTTCCTGTAAATTTCCGGAGATTTTCCCTGGGAAGTTGAGCCCCAGAATTTTGGGAATTTTGCTTAAATTCATCAAAAAGGTTAGCTTATAACAGTGAACCTTTCTTTGTGGGATACACATAAGGCAATTATAGGTCTTGTGGCATATTTTGGTTAAACTATCCCCAATTAAATGGAATTGCAACTCTCTGCATGCACAGTGCACTCTTCCATCACATATCCTCCTGATTCTCAAGCTCTTGCACACTAGTGAGATGCTATTGAGCCCACACAACTACACTGTCTGAGCCGAGGACTACATGCTTTCTGGTAAGTTTTGATTACAATACTGGGTGGGGTGAATATATTTTATGACATAACAAAAAATCATGTAACTAATAAATAGTCTACAGCAAAGTGTGTTTAAATCATTTCTAACTTGTTAGTTGCTATCATGTGGGTTTTAGCTTGCTTGAGCCTGCTAACTAAGGAGTGTTAATCCATACATGTTAAATACAATAAAAAATATCTTACAAAGGAGTTGTTTAATCTAACTGCTTAACTATTTATCTGTATATGGAATTGTATATATTTTTCTTCTAATCTTTACAGGAAAATGCCACAGGCACTATCTGATGTGTGGAGACAGTTCACTGCAGCTGATGTAGAAGGAAAAGCTGGATACATTTGCAAATACTGTGCCAAATCATATGTGAAGAATGAAACAAAGATGCAGAATCACCTGGCCAAGTGCATAAAGTTCCCTCAGCGCTCACAACAAGCAACCTCTTACAAAAGTCCCTCTACTTCTATTCGAGGTGAAAATGATGAATCGGACACCTTATCGATATCAACAGCTCATGGTCCTCCTCGAATCAGAATCATTTTATTCCCTTCTGTTGTTCAGTGAAATCTTCCCATGTGAAGAGTCAACCCATTTAATTAATGCTCAATACATAATAAAATTTCTATTGGATGTATTTAATCATTTGAAATTATGTCTACTTATGATAAGGTAAAAGGTTTATGTTTCTGTCTCTATATGATATGGTAAATATTTCTAATGCAAAAAGCATCTACATTTAAATGGTATTCATTTTCATATATTTCCATTATATTCCCAGGGAAAGTTTCCACCTCCTAGTTGGGCCCATCTTACCAATTTTGTCATCAGATAGTCATCCTCCATTTTGAGATATGTCAACGTAACCGATGACCATGTAAATACAGTGACCATAAATCCACGAGGGCATCTCCCTGGTGGAGATTTCCTTGTTTTTGCATAAATGTGGTTAGGATGGATTGGTAGAGTCCCACATGGGTGCTATTTAAAAAAAAATATAATAATTATAAGCAGCTTTCAGCCCGTAGGGTCAAAGGTCAGTATTAACAGTCAAGCATTCACAGCCCCGCTCTGGCCACAGGAAGAGCAGATGTCACTACATCAGTTACCAACTGCCCACTGGACTGGTCGGGCAGGCAGGATTATTAGGATCTATTCCTGTAAACACTGGCTCTTTTCTTTAACGAGTCCGACACGAAGGATATACTGCTTTCTCGGGAACTGCCCAAATCCCCGTCATTTGCATGGAGAAAAGACGGAGAAAAAGGGGGAGGAGGTTGGGCTGCCTTCTGAGAATTCGTAGGCAAGTGATTAAACCCCCGCTTTCATCCGTTCTATTGGCCAATGGGGTGTGTGTCTATTTGTCAATACCAGCTGATGCTCGATGTCTAATATTAAAGAAGTCTCGAGGTATTGCTCGCCTGAGGTAGAGTACCTTATGATAAACTGCAGACCACACTATCTATCAAGAGAGTTCTCATCTATATTATTCGTAGCCATCTATTTACCACCACAAACCTATGTTGGCACTAAGATCGCACTCAACTAGCTGTATAAGGCCATAAGCAAACAAGAAAATGCTCATCCAGAAGCAGCGCTCCTAGTAGCTGGGGACTTTAATGCAGGCAAACATAAATCCGTTTTACCGAATTTCCACCAGTATGTTAAATGTGCAACCAGAGGAAAAGAAACTCTAGACAACATTTACTCCACACACACAGATGCATACAAAGCTCTCCCTCGTCCTCCATTTAGCAAATCCGACTATAAATCTATCCTCCTGATTCCTGCTTACAAGCAAAAACTAAAGCAGGAAGTACCAGTGACTCGCTCAATACGGAAGTGGTAAGATGACGCGGATGCTACGCTACAGGACTGTTTTACTAGCATAGACGGGAATATGCTCCGCGATTCATCCAATGGCATTGAGTATACCACCTCAGTCATTGGCTTCATCAATAAGTGCATCGACGACGTGCGCGGACCAACTGGCAAGTGTCTTCATTGACATTTTCAACCTCTCCCTGACTGAGTCTGTAATACCTACATGTTTCAAGCAGACCACCATAGTCCCTGTGCCCAAGGAAGCAAAGGTAACCTGCCTAAAAGTAATCCCGCCCCG
Organism: Oncorhynchus kisutch; assembly: GCF_002021735.2. NCBI lineage: Eukaryota > Metazoa > Chordata > Actinopteri > Salmoniformes > Salmonidae > Oncorhynchus > Oncorhynchus kisutch. Next base: position 22,890,127 of record NC_034176.2, on the reverse strand, counting down.
TAGCACTCACGTCCGTAGCCATGAAGTGCTTTGAAAGGCTGGTCATGGCTCACATCAACAGCATCATCCCAGATAAGCTAGACTCACTCCAATTCGCATACCACCCCAACAAATCCACAGATGACGTAATCTCCATTGCACTCCACACTGCCCTTTCCCACCTGGACAAAAGGAACACTGATGTGAGAATGATATTAATTGACTACTGCTCAGCTGGTAAGGGTAGGCAACAACACGTCTGCCATGCCGATCCTCAACACTGGGGCCCCTCAGGGCTGTGTGCTTAGTCCCCTCCTGTACTCCCTGTTTATCCACAACTGTGTGGCCAAACACGACTCCAACACCATCATTAAGTTTGCTGACAACACAACAGTGGTAGGCCTGATCACTGACAATGATGAGACAGCCTATAGGGAGGTCAAAGACCTGGCAGTGTGGTGCTAGGACAACAACCTCTCACTCAATGTGAGCTAGACAAAGGAGCTGATCATGGACTACAGGAAAAGGCGGGCTGAACAGGCCCCCATTAACGTCGACGGGGCTGTAGTGGAGCGAGTCGAGAGTTTCAAGTTCCTTGGTGTCCACATCCCCAACAAACTATCATGGTCCAAACACACCAAGACAGTTGTGAGGAGGGCACAACAACACCTTTTCCCCCCTCAGGAGACTGAAAAGATTTGGCATTTGGCATGGGTCCCCAGATGCTTAAGTTAAGTTCTACAGCTGCACCATCGAGAGCATTTTGACCGGTTGAATCACTGCCTGGTATGACAACTGCTCGGCATCTGACCGTAAGGCGCTACAAAGTGTAGCCATAAGACTGCTGAACAATGAATCAAATGGCCACTGAGACTATTTGAACTGCACAGTTGGTTAAGGGATTGTAAGTAAGCATTTCACGTTGTATTTGGCACGTGACAAAAAAGTTTGATTTGATTTTCTTTGATAAAAAGACACTGATTTAACTTGTCTTTCATTTACACTTTTTACAACCAGGTCTCAAATCTGTTTGAGGACAGATGTTTATTTATGAGAAGAGACTATCTTTATCCCAGCAGCTTCTAGAAGTTAGTTAAAATATTGTTACTATTCAGCAGAGGTGACACCTATTTCCTTATTATTCGAGTGACAAGCAAATCACAAGGTCTGAGTCTCAAGTCGAGTCCAAAGTAGAACGGGTTGAGTTTCACAAGTTTTTTTCAAGTCAGGAAAAAAAAAAACCTATACGTGCAATGACTGAAATACAAATCTGTGTCTAGTTATTGAGACTACCAGAGGGCTTTTTTCATTATTCTTGTCTACAACAAATTTCGATTATGTAGTTAATTTTAACAACAAATTCCAAATTCAAGTAAATGATAAATTATCAGACCAGTAGCCCTATGCTAGAAATTGTTGCTTGATGCAAAAAAAACTCACTGTGCTAGCTCACTCGACCTGTTGATTGAAAGTCCAATCAGAGGGCCAAGTGTGCGTTTTAACTACCCAATCTGCGTGACGCTGGCATGCAGTTGTCTCTGGCTGCTTGGACAGTAGAGACTCTGTGCAACAAAATGAGTGACGTTTTGTAAAACGTTACAAAACCTGGCCAGATAATTTCAAGTCAAAGTCGAGTCCCGAGTCTTGAGGCTCCAAGTCCAAGTAAAGTTATTTTATTTTTTGTCGAGTGTCAGGTCATCAAATATGTCATGGGACTCGAGTCCTCACCTCTGCTATTCAGTGCAAGTATTCCTTTTAGAGATGCTCCTCCTGTCTAGAACCAGTCAGGCCACATACATCAGATACTGGTTCCACTTGAGGGCCATAATAACATGTTGTGACCATGTGTCATATGTAGGGATACAAAATTCTAGCAACTTTCAATAAATTCCCTGGTTATCCCGAAATCACGGAGTTTTGCAACCCTAGTCATGTGATTCATCAGAGTACATTTATTGTTTATGAAACCCACTCGACAACTACTGATTCTGTGTTCTGGGTATAATCTGTGTTCTGTGAATTGATTGAATGAGGTGGTTAAGGGTGTGAATATGAATAGATAAAATATCCAATGAATGTATGATTCCCTGTTTTGCCTCTGTAGAACCGTCAGCTGCTGAGGGACTGCTTCATGGTGGAGCTGGTGGAGGGATCCAGAAAGCTTCGCCATGTCTTCCTCTTCACAGACTTACTTCTCTGTGCCAAGTTGAAGAAACAGACTGCAGGGTAAGTGTAGATTTACTGGTGGACCAGATGGTTTGTTTAATATCCTGGCTGTGGTGTTCCTTACGTCTGTGTGTGTGTGTTTGATGGTTCTTGTGTGTGTGTTTGTCGCTCTCCAGGAAAGGCCAGCAGTATGACTGTAAGTGGTACATCCCACTGTCAGACCTCACCTTCCAGACCATCGAGGACTCGGAGGCCACGCCCATACCCCAGGTCCAAGACGAGGAGATTGACGCCATGAAGATCAGAATCTCACAGATCAAGAATGAGCTCCAGAGAGAGAAGGTGACAACAGATATCAGAAAGAGGGGAAGTCCCTATAGTGTTATAACAGATCACTTTATTATAATTATGTTGAAACACTTGACCAGATCATGACTTCATAAGAGCCATTAATGACTGAGACAGTGCTATACATTGAGACGGCAGCAGCTGTCTGAGTGCTCTTCTTCTATATGCGTCTGTGCAGAGAACCACTAAAGGAGGGAAGGCGATAGAGCGTTTGAGGAAGAAGCTGTTGGAGCAGGAGTCTCTGCTGCTGCTCATGTCCCCCAGCATGGCCTTCAGAGTGGCCAACAGGAACGGCAAGGTGAGCCAGCCACTGACTGATTCCTCTCTCTCTGCACCTATGGTCCTGCAAGGTCATATCTAACAACTACACAGCTCATTGTTTGTACTTTGAAATATTTTGGTCCAGGATCTGCTGCCCCCTACAGGTGTAGAAATGTGGTACAGCATTGCTAAGATGTCTGTTGTATTGTACAGCATGTTCCTTTGTGTGTTTCAGGGCTTCACATTCCTCATCTCGTCAGATTACGAACGTGCAGAGTGGAAGGACATCATCCGCGAGCAACAGAAGAAGTGTGAGTGTTCTCTGCAACATAAGCTATGCTTGTGACAATCCCATAATTGAGCTGATGGTGGCCGTCAGTCTCTCTCTGAACTCCATTCCCTCCTGTAGGTTTCAAAAGCTTCTCTCTGACCTCCCTGGAGCTGCAGATGCTCACCAACTCATGTGTGAAGCTTCAGACGGTCCATACTATACCAATGACCATGAATAAAGAAGGTAGGCCATTGACACAACTGATACAGTATTAGTAAGGATGGAAGGCTGGTTAGTAATGCCACACTTATTAATAATAAGAGAGGGAGATGTTTATTAGTATTGTTTTTGATTGAACAACTCTCATGACTTTTCCCTCTCCTCTCTTTAGAAGATGAATCGTCTGGATTCTATGGTTTTCTGAATGTCATTGTTCACTCTGCATCAGGCCTCCAACAGAGCTTGAGTAAGTGGCTCAGTTGTGTATTTTCTCCATATTTTTGGTGTCCTACCCTGATCACCTTGAATGGAGCATAGCCAAGGCTGTCCTTCCCTTCCGCTGTCAGTCTCCTCCAGTCCGGCTGTCACCTGGCAGTCAGCAGAAATTCCCATGGGGAGCAGCTGCTGGGGAACAGTCAGAACTCTGAGGATTAACAAGGAACACTGTGGTCCGGCCACAGCTGGTCTGGATGGAAAACCCCTGTCGTCTCACTCTTTGTCCCAAATACAGTCACGCGTACAGCTCAGATGCATACAGTTTTTCTTATTTTATAACAAATCTGACCTGTTAATCCAGATGTAAACATACTCTGGAGAGGAAATATTATCCTCAGTACTTACCAGATTCAGATGGCATGGCAAGTTGTATTGTGAGGATTGTCATAAAGTATGGTTTAACAGTGTAGGGCAAAGTACATGTATACTCCTCCATCCAGGTCTTACTGTGACTCAGTGTGTATCCCTATTAACCATGCTAACTCCCATTAACTGTTTCTTCTTCCACACAGATCTCTACTGCACTCTGGAGGTGGACTCCTTTGGCTACTTTGTGAACAAAGCCAAGACACGAGTGTACAGAGACTCCACACAACCCAAGTGGAACGAGGTGAGGATGCCACGTGCCAGTTAGTGTCCTGTCTATTCAGCCTTATCTGCTGGATTGATTTTTATGCTGTTTCCCTGCAGGAGTTTGAGATTGAGCTGGAAGGCTCTCAGACTCTGAGGCTGCTGTGTTATGAGAAGTGCTACAACAAAGCCAAGCAAAACAAGGAGGACGGAGAGAACACAGACAGGATCATGGCCAAAGGACAGATACAGGTACGGAGTGAGAGTATGAAGCACATTTTGTGTTGCCTGTCACGCTGGTCTACAGTGTCAACAGTGACATAGCTGAATTAACTAATTGGCCACAGTGGTGAAAATGACTTATCTAGTATACCAGCCCCAATAGCTGCCCTGTCTGTGGATAATCCCACCATATGTGGTTCTGTGGTGTGGAAAAGGAAAAGGACTGTGGGGGATGCTCCTGGGTCATCTCAGCCTGACTGGTGATGGGGTGTTGTGACAGAGGGGGATTACAGTTGATAAGGGAAACAGGCTGACCAAATGTAGCCCCTGGTACATATCTATCCAGTGGAAGTGAGACAGAGCGGGACCCCTCTCAGAAGAACCCTGAAAACATCCAATACAGAAAATTGTATGTTTGTCTTTTGAATAGACAATGTGCTGTTTCTATTGTCTTTTTGGACAATCCACAACCAACGTGGTCCCACACTTCAATTCAATTGTGTGTGACCCTCTGGCCTGGGTCTGATCTGTTTGTGGAATTTGAGATAAGTGCTGATTGGAGAGGCAGTCTGAACATTGTGTGTGCATGTGTGCCCAAATGTTTGGGGATTAAAAAGAGACAGATCAGATGTGGGAGGATTTGGTTGAAAGGAGAAAGGGTCAGACAAAGGCACTCAGTTAGGAGGAGCCAGTAGACCCAAAACATATCTACCAACTAACTGGTGACTGATGAGGATCCTGTAGGAGGCTTGGGGTTGTAGTGCTCATAACAACCTCTGAGCAGCCGCCAGCGTGTGTCCATAATCACAGGAGGAGGGGATTCTCAGGAGTTAATCCACAGATCCATCTGGGAACTGGAACAACAGGGAGGCAGCGTGGTCGAGTGGCTGCCTTTGTTCAACTTATTTTTTATCTGGCGTGGAAGGATTGATAGCATGACAGGGTTAAGAAGTTGACAGGACACACACACTTGTGGGGGACTCTACTGGACCACTAAAAGACTATGCAGGCCTCAGGATTCTATGAGACAATCCAATAACCATATCAGATCAGAGGGATCCATGCTGTTAGTTGGGGATTGTTTAGGACAGAGTGGCTGATTTGGAAGATTATTTTCTGGACTGCTGTCTTGATTTGTTTGTCCCATTGTTTGGTACAGTACATTAGTGGTGGAAGTAGAGTGTGAGCGACTGAGTCTCAACTAAAAGAATGGGTGAGACCTGTACTGAAGAGCTGATTCTGGATCAGACCAGCAGTCAGTTCACTAGCAGCTGTTCTCTGGAGGATGAGGGGGACACAGGTCCCAGGAAGCCCCCAGGCACAGGGGCACGACTGTGGGGCAAGGTCCGCAGCACTCTGCTCAGACAGAAGGTAAAGACATGGCACACATAAGAGAGAGAATGGTCTTTCTTTATTTTTGTCATGGATACTATTTGATTAGGAACATTAATAGAGGGTAGGGTAGATATTTTAATATGTACATACATCCTTAGTTGGTACATATTTTAAGTATCCTTGAATGTGTTATATTCTCATACTTAATACTCTATTCTCTTTTGATAAGTCCACTGCCTTATGTAAGAGAGATGTCCACAGAACAAAAAGATTAAGATTATCAGAGTTATATTGAGTGTCTGTTGGTTCCTTGGCTGAGAGGACATCTGTCATGGTAGGTCATCTGAAGACCATGAGATGATGTTATCACAACACTTGTGCCTGACCACTAGAAATAACTGTTGGCAGCTTGGTATTAGTCAGATGATTAAAATAGCACAGTAACTTGAGTTGACACTACTCAACCATATGGAGTTTATGTAAGGATGAGGGAAAGTGATGGGTAACTGATATGTAAGACCCAGGCTTACTGATTGGAAAGAAATGCAAAATAACCATCTTCATCATTGAATCAATCCTTTTGTCCAGTTTGAGCTTTTCTTCTGTGACATTATAATTTCCTTCTAATATGGACAGTTTCATTAAGTTTGATTTGTTATATTCTGCTTTAGTCTCTGATCAATTGGAAAGGATCAAGAGGCTAACTGTGCGAAACATTCTTACAAAGCAGGATTTTGAGTGGTTTAAATATCTCATTGGTTCTTAATAATACAATGGATGTCATTAATACAGTACTATAACATGTCTGTACTGAGATAAAGACTGCATCAATCCCACAGTATCATGATGTCCATACAGCGTCTGTCTGCACAGCGTTACTGGGTCAGATGATTGCTCTGACTGACAGATGTCTCCATATTTTCTAGCTGGATCCCCAGGCCCTGCAAAGCAAAGACTGGCAAAGAACAGTCATCACCATGAACGGAGTATGTATTACCAGCATAGAAAATGTTAAATCTTCACTGTTTTGCACAAATCTTTTCCAAAACCACAACATCTTACTGTTTTTTATTTTGCAAAGGGAGCGTTTTTGGCACCACTTTATACTCCAGTGGCCAGTGTAAACATTGTTGAATAAGTTATCTAGGCCTGTATAACATGGTAATTACAATGGTTTTTCACATGATGATTACTGGGGTATAAAGACTTTTCAATATTAAGTGTGACCCCTGTATTTACATGTACTGTGTTGATGATGTTACATGCAATAGTCTTCATTTCTCTGACTGCTGGCTAATTCTTAACTTCTCTTGGTGCAGATTGAGGTGAAGCTGTCAATGAAGTTCACCAGCAGAGAGTTCAGTCTAAAGAGAATGCCCTCGCGGAAACAGTCAGGCGTGTTTGGGGTGAAAATAAGTGTTGTAACCAAGTGAGTGAATGTGTCTTTGTTAGCCTCTGTATAATCTCAGCACCCAGAACCAAATCAGCTCATGTTAAGCCTGTCATGAGAGCCTCAGTGTAATGCATACCACATTTCTGTGACCAACACAGATCAGACCTAATATTGCCAAATTAATGGTATACCTCCTCCAACCTCCTTCACTTTCAATGTAAAGCCAGGAATAACTCTCAAAGACATGCCTTGTTTGGGTTTTTCTATTTTCATAGGGATCCTGATCATGATCATTTGTAAAGTAACTCTAAACTCCAGTCCCTTATGGGCAGCTTTTATTTGAGAAAACATCATTTTATAGTGCTGAAGATGCAATACTGCAGGATGGACGTCATGTGTCCAGGATGGATGCCTTTTTAGTGTTCACTTTACTCTCTTTACTCTCTAGAAGGCAGCGGCCATTTCTCCATACTGGGAACAGGTTTTACATACTGGGGAACAGGTTTTACATATTATATTATTAAACAGATATTATATTGAAACAGAAAAAGAATCTCAATATAGTTTATGCACTACCACAATACCTAAACACCAGCTGTGAGGTCAGAAATGAGACACACAGTTATGCAGTCACAGGTAACAGTAGTGTAAAGCACTGGACTTCTCGTTCTCCTGCATTGATCCTGTTTTAATCCTGGTGTTTGTGTGTATGTGTGTGTTTGTGTGTATGTGTGTGTTTGTGTGTGTGTCCTTGACAGACGGGAGCGGTCCAAAGTGCCCCTTATCGTGAAGCAGTGTGTAGAGGAGATCGAGCGCCGGGGCATGGAGGAGGTGGGAATCTACCGGGTCTCAGGGGTGGCCACAGACATCCAGGCCCTGAAGGGTGCATTTGATGCCAGTGAGTACACAGACCTTGGATCTCCTCCATAGCAAATAATACGCAGGTTGACGTTTATTGTCACGAGTCTTGTACTGGAGGCAGAACTGAGCGATTTTCCCTTAGATAGGCCAACTGCAAAATCAAAATAGGCTATATTGTAAAAATTCACGACAATAAAACATTTGTTTTTTGTCCTCAACATAACTTTAATCAGATGTTATGACTTTGTGGCTGTGACAGCTAGTGAGCACTCTGCAGAGCTGCCTCCATAACGTGACCAACAACGCAAACCTGCAAATAATACAGCAGGAGGTATACAATGTCATTAATGGATTGCTATTATTTATACCGTCTTGCAGCTTACTGTTCCCCCATGATTATCATTCATTTCCTTCCTGTGATTGACAGACAACAAGGATGTGTCGGTGATGATGAGTGAGATGGATGTGAATGCAATTGCTGGAACGCTGAAGCTGTATTTCCGTGAGCTGCCGGAACCTCTTTTCACAGATGACCTGTACCCCAACTTCGCTGGAGGCATCGGTCAGTCTCTCCTTGTAACCTCAAAGCCTACCATTGCTTTTCATATTGTCATAGTGAATACAGCATAAGCGTGAAATTTAACAAACCATCAAACATAGATCAGGTAGTACAGTTACCATAAAAAGCTAACTAATTGTATCCTCTTTCAGCCCTGTCAGACAGTGTGGCTAAGGAGAGCTGTATGCTGAACCTGCTGCTATCACTCCCAGAACCCAACCTGGTCACCTTCCTCTTTCTGCTGGACCACCTAAAGAGGTATAGTCCCCCAAAGTGGCATCGTATTCTATTCTGTCACATAAATACAGTCAGATAGCTGTCATTCAAATCCTCTTGCTAATCTCTCCTTCCTTTTTCTCTGCATCCCACAAGCTGAGACTTCATCTCATCTGTGTTCTTACAGGATTGCTGATAATGAGAGCGTTAACAAGATGTCTTTCCACAACCTGGCCACGGTCTTTGGCCCCACCCTGCTCCGCCCCTCTGAGAAAGACAGCAAGATCCCAAGCAATGCCACGCAGCCCATCACTATGAATGACAGCTGGTCACTGGAGGTTATGTCACAGGTACTATAGTGTCTATTGAAAGTAAGCTTCGATGTTGATTTTTGTTGCTGAGGTAGATTGAGGTACACCACATATGCAAAAACATGTGGACACCCCTTCAAATTAGTTGGTTCTGCTATTTCAACCACACCCGTTGCTGACAGGTGTATAAAGTTGGGCACACAGCCATGCAATCTCCATAGACAAACATTGGCAGTAGAATTGCCTTACCGAAGAGCGCAGCGACTTTCAACTTGGCACCGTTATAGGATGACACCTTTCCATCAAGTCAGTTCGTAAAATTTCTACCCTGCAAGAGCTGTCCAGGTTAACTGTAAGTGCTGTTATTTTGAAGTGGAAACGTCTAGGACCAACAACGGCTCAGGCATGAAGTGGTAGGCCGCACAAGCTCACAGAACGGGACCGCCGAGAGCTGAAGCGTGTAGAAATCATCTGTCCTCGGTTGCAACACTCACTACTGAGTTCCAAACTGCCTCTCGAAGCAACGTCTGCACAATAACTGTTCGTCGGGAGCTTCATGAAATGGGTTTCTATGGCCTAGCAGATGGACACAGGTCTAAGATCACCATGCGCAATGCCAAAGCGCAATGTAAAGCTCGTCGCCATTGGACTCTGGATCAGTGGAAACGCGTTTTCTGTAGTGATGAATCACGCTTCACCATCTGGCAATCCGACGGACGAATGTGGGTTTGGCGGATGCCAGGAGAATGCTACGTGCCCGAATGTATAGTGCCAACTGTAAAGTCTGGGGCTGTTTTTCATGGTTCAAGCTAGGCCCCTTAGTTCTAGTGAAGGTAAATCTTAATGATACAGCATACAATGACATTATAGATAATTCTGCCCTTCCAACTTCTGTTTTAGTATGATAATGTCACCGTGCACAAAGCAAGGTTCATACAGAAATGGTTTGTCGAGATCGGTGTGGAAGAACTTGACTGGCCTGCACAGAGCTCTGACCTCAACCTCATCAAACACCTTTGAGATGAATTGGAACGCCTACTGCGAGCCAGGCTTAATCGCCCAACATCAGTGCCTTACCTCACTAATGCTCTTGTGGCTGAATGGAAGCAAGTCCCCGCAGCAATGTTAGTGGAAAGGCTTCCCAGAAGAGTGGAGGCTGTTATAGCAGCAAAGGGGGGACCAACTCCATATTAATGGCCATGATTTTGTAATGAGACGTTCGACGAGCAGGTGTTCACATACTTCTGGTCATGTGGTGTATTTGTAGAGCCCATAAGTCTGTGTTATGATTCTAATTATCCCTTTCCTCTGCTCTGTCCCTTTCCCCTTCTGTAGGTACAGGTCCTACTGTATTTCCTTCAGGTTGAAGGCATCCCAACACCAGACAGCAAACGTCAAAGCATCCTTTTCTCCACTGAAGTATAGCGGGAGCATGGACATTTCCATATGAGGAAGAATTTGACAAAATTTTGCCTTCCATGATAAATTGTTGGCTGTGACCAAGAATGGCTGCAGGAGCTAATTAACAACTTTCTGATCAAAGTGTTAACTGAACGTAACATTTTTAGTTGGTCCAAACTTAGCTCCAATTTGAGATAATTTAAAGTTAAGCAAAAACATAATTTAAAGTTAAGCAAAAACATAATTTTTAATTATGTTTTTGCTTAACTTGTCTCATGTTTATTCAACTAGAAGTAATAATTTTGGGCCAACTAAAAATGTTACGTTCAGGTAACACTGATTGAAAAGTTGAGTAAACTAAAAAAAAGGCTCTGGAACCAGTTACTTAGTAATAATTAGTTGAATCCAAAAAATGTTTTTACTGTGCTGAGCAGCAATGGCTGGATTACAGCGCAGCTCCTCGAAATGGCCACCAGATGGAGTTAACAGCACATTCCATACTAGAACTAATACTTCATTACCGTGACCAAAGCCATTCCAATATGATCAATGATCCTAATGTCATCCTTACCTTGTTGACATCAAACATCAAACAAACATCAAACACAAAGAAATCCATTGAATGTGGTCAGATCAAAGCACAGGCCATTCCTTTATATGATTTTCAAAGGTAATAATAGTTTAACCAGATGATGGAAGTGAGGCAAATTGTCAACTCCATGATGCAGCTGTTGCAAAGGAGAAAAACATTCTCTACTACAGTATATTGCACACTGATATTCTGATTAATTTGGGATCTTTAGATATTTATACTTTCATTGTCATTACCACATATTAGGTGTGCTGAGCACTTACAGATAGTGTGTCAAAATGTATTTATGTTACTTATATCCGACAATCAAGTCATTTTAGAGGTACTGGTTATCCACTAATGAGCACAATTCTCAAAACCCGAAAGATACAGTAGTTAAAATCCTTATTATGGAGCTAATTCGTTAGGCCTGTTTCATTGTGGAATCATGTGCCCCCCCCCCCCCCCCCCAGGGGTGTTTACCAGATGTTTATGCAAATGCTGTCTTTATTTTGTAAGGAATGTGAGATTGATCACACTTTTAAGTAGGTATATTTAACATGCAGGCATGTTGACTTAAATATGTTTTAAATATTTTTCTCTTCAAATGCTGCCTATGTGATAGTTTTGGTTAAGAGATTTCTGGCAGGTTAAAAGTGGACCACAAACGTTTATCAGAGTTTTGTTATTTTATAAAGGTCCTACATTGGCCTTAAGCATTTCCTCTTTAGGATAATTTATATTTTGATCTGATTCAATTAGAGCTCATTAATCTGAAAACGCCATCCCTTCACAGGAGGAATTTCGTTTTTTTATTTCAGAAGGGTTAAAACCACAGACTGTTCAGTGTTGTCACGTGGAACTGAGACAGAAATAGCACTGAGCTAAGCTTTGTCTCTTTATTACATTTTAGTGGTAGCCTACCCTACCCTGGTATTGATCCACTAATATTCAAATATCCTGGGTATGAAAACAAATATGGGCATTGTGACGGGCACCATTGTCTTCTGTTGTGTTATTTTGTTTCTAGTAAAATGTATAATGGGGTTTACTGTTCTCTGCCTGGTGAGCTGTAACTTCAAAAGCTCTTGGAAAATGTATCTGTGCTGGCAAAGTGAAAATCATTCCAAATGTTTACAGATATCTGAATTGAGATGTTACGCAAGTTAAGATACCATTATAGCACATATGAAACATACATACATACAAACAGTCAGTTAGCCTATCAGCAATCACTTAATTGACATATCTTTTTCCTTCCAGACACTGTTGTAGTCATTATCCCAATCATTTATGTATATGTACAATAAAGAGTTGATTTCCATGTGCTTTGTATCTTTTTCTTGATTTTCAACAAATTGGATGCAGTCTATCACAGTGCCATCCGTTTTGTCACCAAAGCCCCATATACTACCTACCACTGCGACCTGTATGCTCTCGTTGGCTGGCCCTCGCTTCAAACTCGTCGCCAAACCCACTGGCTCCAGGTCATCTACAAGTCTCTGCTAGGTAAAGCCCTGCCTTATCTCAGCTCACTGGTCACCATAGCAGCACTCACCCATAGCACGCGCTCCAGAAGGTATATCTCACGGTCACCCCCAAAGCCAATTCCTCCTTTGGTCGCCTCTCCTTCCAGTTCTCTGCTGCCAATGACTGGAACGAACTGCAAAAATCTCTGAAGCTGGAGACTCTTACCTCCCTTACTAGCTTTAAGCACCAGCTGTCCGAGCAGCTCACAGATCACTGCACCTGTACATAGCTCATCTGTAAATAGCCCATCCAATCTACCTCATCCCCATACTGTATTTATTTACTTATTTATCTTGCACCTTTGCACACCAGTATCTCAACTTGCACATTCATCCTCTGCACATCCTACCATTCCAGTGTTTAATTGCTATATTGTAATTGCTTTGCCACCATGGCCTATTTATTGCCTTACCTCTCTTATCCTACCTCATTTGCACATGCTGTATATATATTTTCCTACTGTATTATTGATTGTATGTTTGTTTATTCCATGTGTAACTCTGTGTTGTTGTATGTGTCGAACTACTTTGCTTTATCTTGACCAGGTCGCATTTGCAAATGAGAACTTGTTCTCAACTAGCCTACCTGGTTAAATAAGGGTGAAATAAAATAAATAAATCTCATTCATTTATACATACTGTATAACCTGCCCTCAACTAGAGTTGGGCTCTAGATGGAGATAGTTTGGTTGCCAACAGCCATATAAAATCCACAGAAGATGGAGATAGAAGGGCTAGAATACTAATCTATGAACGATTCTCTCCAGACCATGGCAGGGGTTTTAATGTATGGGTAGGGACGTCCCAAGGATCCCCGATTGCACTGACCAAGCAAGAATCAGGCTGCTGTTAGTTGCTGCATTGACAACTGAAAAGCATCGTGTCAGATGGACCAATGCAGCTGCAATGGACATATTGGGATAATCTCCAGTAGCTATCTGTCTCGGCTACAAAGCTTTCTTCAGATGTACTCGCACCCCGGAAGTCATCTTTAATCATCAAATGGAAAAAGCCAAGAACAAGGTATGACTTTTAGCCAGCTAGATAGCTGTTAAGCTAATGAAAACCTTGCAGCGTTCACGTCTCCTGGAACATTCAACTAGCTAGGTGGGTGTATTTTTGTCTAGCTAATTAGTTAGTATTATAGCTGAATAGTTTGACGCAGCTAACTTAAATGGTTAGCGACGGTAGGTAACTACGTTAGCTGACAACTCATGAGTGGCTGTATTGATTGATTTGCGTGCTAAAACGATGGCTAGCTAACGTGATGAGAAAATGGAGCTAAAAGTAATCTAGTCCTTGTCGTATAATGATAACTATGTCTGCTAGTCATATACAAGTACTGGGAAAACAAGCGTTTGGCTAGGTAACAAAATGTTGGCAGCAAGCTATTAGATTGATAGCTGACAAGCAAGGTAAATTGGGTGACATTCTGTCAGCTGCTCTATTTCAAATGTCATTACATTAGTAACCAATTGTCATGTAATTAAATGTTTGATTCCTTGAATCATGCGGTAATGTCACTCATTACCGCATGCAATTTAGAGATTTCTTTAAAGGCTATACTTATTTTTGTTAAAACGCACACTGTTCTCATACAGTAGAATAATTGTGAGTCGATCTTTTAACTGACAACTTTATTTGACTTAATTAAATAATACTTTTTGGGCAACCCGACCAAACTCGCATAAATGTAAACAAATCTGTAATTCTCATTAAATCTCAGTAAATCTAAAAGGCTGTTAAAGTTTCGTTTTTGCATATTTTATACTGAACAAAAATAAACGCAACGATTTTACTGAGTTACAGTTTATATAAGGAAATCAGTCAATTGAAATAGATTTAATTAGGCCCTAATCTATGGATTTCACATGACTGGGCAGGGGCGTGGCAATGGGTGGGTCTGGGAGGGCAGGGCAGGGGCCAATCTGGGAGCCAGGTCCAACCAATCTGAAAGAGTTTCTCCCCACAAAAGGGCTTTATTACAGACAGAAATACTTAGGTCCGGGTGGCTGGTCTCAGACGATCCCGCAGTTGAAGAAGACGGATGTGGAATTCCTGGGCTGCCGTGGTTACACGTGGTCTGCGGATGTGAGGCCGGTCGGGCGTACTGCCAAAGTCTCTAAAACAAAGTTTTTCTTATGATAGAGAAATTAACATTAAATTCTCTGCCAACAGCTCTGGTGGACATTCCTGCATTTAGCATGCCAATTGCACGCTCCCTCAACTTGAGACATTTGTGGCATTGTGTTGTGACAAAACGGCACATTTTAGTGTCCTTTCGTTGTCCCCAGCTCAAGCTGCACCTGTGTAATGATCATGCTGTTTAATTAGCTTCTTGATATTCCACACCTGTCAGGTGGATGGATTATCTTGACAAAAGAGAAATGCACACTAATAGTGACAGATTTTTTTTTTTGCATATTTGAGAAATAAGCTTTTCGTGCGTATGGAAAATATCTGGGATCTTTTATTTCAGCTCATGAAACATGGGACCAACACTTTACATGTTGCATTTTATATTGTTGTTTGTTATAGTTTTGGTTTTGTACACCAGCTGTTAATACAATATTTTTGGTTATGGAAAATATATTTCACAGTGGTTTAGATGGTACAGTGATTCTCTACACTAGCTTGTTTTGTCACAAACTGAAATTAAGTGAACTATTAGAATTTTAGGCCCCACCAGCCAGGAAATGGTGGGGAAATTTCTGCGTAGTGCATCATTAAGCTATATTTTTATGATCTGCTCTTGAATGTCTTGTCCAAGGAATGTGATTTATGCAATAGGTATTAGGCCTAGCCTACTCCTGTGTCTCTGCAGCCTGCCTTCTGGAAAAATGTGCCAAAGTGAAAAATCTTCAGTTCTTGGAAATGTTCCTCTTGCAGTTTGAAAGGAAACCCCTGCCAAACAAAGCACATTCCTAAAGCTGGAGGTTCCCTCAGCACTAGCCCTTGGTCATGACACTCAGTTCCATTATATATAAGTAATTGGACGAAGGCTTCTGTAGGGTAAGTTTTGTTAAGAGCCGCAATGCTCGGTCTGAACATAAACCGTACCGCGAGCGATAGTGTGTTGAAACCTTATCTTTCATATCGCCGAGTAATAAAAAATAAAAAAGTTTAATTGATACACACCTTTTATAGGGTTAGTGTTCCCACATGGTCATATTTCCATGTCACAGCGCTTGTTTACGGAAAACAGATGGAAGACGGAGTGGGCTATCTGTGCTAATTAGATATCTGTGTCTCCGAACACCTGTAAACGGAAGAACGATGCCACAAAGTTGTCACTGAAAAATACTGGTGGCTGCAAATGTGTTAAAGCGGGTTAAAACAGTCAGGGTGTATTTTGGATTTGTGAAAATATTTTGACGTGATATGAAAATAGAGGGTTTATGTTTTTAAAACTGGACCATAATTGAGAATCGATTTAGATGGAGTATTTGGCTGTTTTGGCTTCCAGAGCCAATTCCCCCTTTAAACAGAATATGTTTGTGCATGTGTGATTGTGTCCTCCTTTGTGAGTGGGCTCCTCCTTTTGTGAGTTGTTCACCAAAATCCCCTAACCTCCCATACAAGACTGTCCTAGCCATGTTTACTGCACTGCATAGCACAGTGTTTCCCAATCCAGCATAATAGGTACATGATAGTGTTAACTTTGCTAAGATCAAGTGTAGGGTTGCAAAATTCAGGAACTTTCAATAAATTCCCTGGTTTCCCAAAATCCCATTTGGAGGATCCCGGAACCAGGAGGGAATAAGCAGAAAAAGTCCTCCAACCAGGATATTTAGAAAACCAGGGAATTTATTGAACGTTGCCATAATTTTGCAACCCTAATCAAGTGTAGTATCTGTTCTTATCAGTTTATCTAATACATCCCCTGCCGGGGATTACTTATTAAATGGGGTTTTCAAATAGGGAGTGGGAAATGGGAGTTGCTCCACTTTATTTATTTAACTGGGCAAATCAGTTAAGAACAAATTCTTATTGACATTGATGACCTAGGAACAGTGGGTTAACTGCCTTGTTCAGCATCTACCCGGTATTGGAGTACCCCCGGGAATGGTGCACCACTTTTCAGGGGGTCACCAGAGGGTTGCCAGGTCAAATCTCTGGTCTGAAGTGAGCTGGCAACTGGAGGGTTGCTGCTGGTATCAAGTCCTAAATGCCATTGCCAGCTGTTGTGCCCTTGAGAAAGGCACTTAACCCCCAAAACAACTGCTCCACAGGTGCCCAGTGTGGCAGCCCCCTCCTCCAACCTCTCCTATCCTGTAGAGGTATGTGTATCTTTTGGACGGGTTGAGATAAAGTGGAAGTCACATTTCGGGTTGGACCTTGTGATCTTAAAAGGAAAAATGTTTTGGTTGGATCTGTTAAGACTGGCTCTTTGGCTTTGGAATATGTTTGACTGTGAGATCAGAGGTTAGTATACTCAGTGTATGTTGACTATAAGAAAGGCATTGAAGTATTACTTCACACCTGAACCTGATGGTCTACAGAAGACATTCCATCATGTTACTCTATGGAGAGTGAGCATAGACTGAAGGTCAGTTTATTCCCCAGTCTCTGGCACCCAGTCCCATTCATTCATAGCTACAGAAAAGAGCAGCCCTCTAGGTCCAGGTTGTGTGTTTGGGTGATCTGGTTTGACTCACATCTGAGCTACAGACAACTGCTACAGACAACTGTAGCCTACTCAGTATGTGTGTTGAGAGCCCATGTCAGCAGCTGGCAATATGCATTGCACAATCCAAACAGAGGTCAGATGGAGGTGAGAACAGGCCTACGCACACCTGACTGGAATGTATAGGCTTCAGTAGAACACTCATTGTTGCAAGATGTCCCTATTTCTGTGTTTTTGTTTTGCATTATAGGGGCAACTGTAAAGGAATATTCCAATGCTAATTTTTACATTATTACTGCCAATAAGTGGAATGTTTATGTTACTGTATTGTATTTCCCTTTAGTTATTTCAACATTCACGGTCTGGCCTGTCTCTTGTCCTCTGGCTGTTCAGGAATGTGTACACTAGATATATTTCAATGGGGGGTCTGAATAAACAAGCACCTCCCCACCACAGGGTTGCAACACACACACACACACACACACACACACACACACACACACACACTTGCGCACAGCTGAGAGACATTAGGCAGAGTTTAGGCCCACTCCTCATGAGCACAAGCCCTCTGCTGCTCTGCCATAAATGAGGTGAGGGAGGACAACGGGGAACTGTTAGAAAAGCTCTGGAAAGATCTCATAACTCCAACACAAGGACCAGACGGCGTGTTCTCTTTATTTGCAACTCTTTTTGATGGATTATGTCAGTTAGTCTAAGGAAGAAAGAGAATTGAAAGAGTTTTGGCTTCAAGTTGGAATTTCTTAATACGCCAAACAAAAGAGTTTAGGAAAAGTTCACTTTGTCACAGGCACAGATAATTGTCTTTAACCAGAAATGCTCCCTATGTAATTTATATTTTAAAATGAAGCAAGTATAATATTTACTCTTAACTTTTTGTCTTCTTAATTGATTAAACAATGAGAGACTTTCCAGGCAGAGAGTTGGTACTTCCATATGCACCCATCTTAAGAGCAGGCACAAAGACACCCAGAAAGCCTGTTTTGGTTTAATGGTCACATAGGCTATGCAGTGAGGTATAGTATAGCCAGAAGCAGCAGGTTGGGTTCGATCATAGGAATCTTAGGGGAGAGCATACAGAAAAGGTTTTACTGAGACCCCCCCTCGTCTCCGGCAGTATAATTTAAACCATGTCCATATCTCTAAGAACTGTATTGCCTTGCCGAGCCCTTTGGAAAGCCATTACTCTGCTAATTGGTTCACCCATTTAGCAGATTTAGTTTATTTTTAGGCTATTCTCAGTGCTATTCTTTTGCAATGTTACACAACCATTCCTTGAAGACAAAGTAAAATGTTCTTGTGCACAACACCTAGCCTATTTATTGACTTCTTGGTGTGATTTGATTTTGTTCAGGATGAAAAAGACAGCCTCATTTGTCCTTTAACACTGTTTTATAAGCTCTGCTGTCATAAAGCCCCAAATACTTTCCCTACCTTGGTCATCATGACAGCAAGGCCAGTTGTCCATGCACCTGGGTGAGATGTGAGCTAATACACATGGATTGTGTATTAAATCTTCATCTGTGACAGTAAGAACTTCTGACCGCAGAACAACCCCAGTTAGACCCAAACCAGCCAGTGACTGCCATCTAGTGGAGTTGACAGTCAGGAAATCTGAGACTGAGCAAGATGAATTCCAAAGGAGAATGCCTTGTTTTCCAGACTTGTGGAGATGAGGTGTTCTCCTTTTTATGGAAATTGTTTCAATGAAATGTATTTGATTGTAATCTTTCCACTGATGTGTTGTCCTTAACCTCTTTTGTGTGTCCACACTGAGGTGTAAATGTATGGGCATCAGAGAGCCCAGTATGAAGAAGACAGGCAGGCCGGTGGGGACTAAGGCTCAGAGTGGAGAGAGGGGGAAGACTGAAGGCACTGCTACAGGAACCACCGGCAAGGCTGCAGCCAAGACCACCACAACAGCACCACTGTCAAAGGTGCACTTCTATTATCTCCCTACACTTTTTGTTACTAAGCCAGGTACACTTCTACCATATTATCTATTAGAAACTGGATGGTTTGAGCTCTGAATGCTAATTAGCCATGGTATATCAGACCGTATAGCATGGGTATGACAAAACATTTCTTGTTACCTCTCTAATTACGTTGCGTCGTGCCTAAGAACAGCCCTTAGCTGTGTTTTTTTTGGGCCATATACCACCCCCCCCCCTTAAAAATACAATGGCCAACACCCATTTGTACATGTTTACCATGGTACCGAACATTGCTAAGTTATTCTTCTGGTGGCTGGCTGGATCAGTGGGAGTGGTATTAAAGTGATCTTTCTCATGTGATTGTTCTCCAGGTTAAAAGCAATGATGATCTGCTAGCAGCAATGGCAGGGGGAACTCCAGCTACGAACCGCACTGTGACCAAGAATAAGAGGACTGCCTCCACGGGGAACAGCAATGGTAACCCAGACAGTAAACCAAAGACTAGCACAGGTATTATCTGTTTATATCTTTATATTAGTTGACTAACCTCTAATGCTCTAGTATATTTTCATCATATTTATTATTACTCTGCATTTCATGCTTGCTCTCTTCTCTCTCTACAAGGTTCCTCAGCCAAACGTGTGACGTCCTCGACCTCCAAGGAGCCCAACTCATCAAGGGATCGTCTGCGGACATCCAGAACATCGCCTAGTAAGAAGCAGTCATCAGGGGCAGGGCAGGGAGATGTGGCCCAGGGAAAGCGCTCTCGCAGCCAGCAGCTAGCAGAGTCAGAGAACCGCATGAACAAGTCTAAATCAGACAGCCAGATCAGTGACAAGGTGGCCCTGGAGGCCAAGGTGGAGGACCTGCTGGGTTTGGCCAAGAGCAAAGACATGGAGATCCTGCACCTACGCAGTGAGCTGAGAGATATGAGGGCTCAGCTGGGCCTGGGACGGGAAGAGGTGCCCCCAGAGGAGGGAGAAGGCGGAAGGGGGGAGGAGAAGCCCCTGGAGAGGGAGGTGTCGGCCATCACAGCAGCGGACGTGGAGTCCACGCTGCTCCTCCTGCAGGAGCAGAACCATGCCATCCGTGAGGAACTAAACCTGTTGAAGAGTGAGAACCGCATGCTGAAGGACCGACTCAATGCGCTTGGCTTCTCCCTGGAGCAGAGGCTGGATGGCTCTGACAAGCTCTTTAACTACGCCTCCCTGAGCCCAGACCTGGCTGCCAGCAGCAGACACAGCGATGGCAGGTGCACTGGTACCCTCACTTCCTCTGTGGAGGGCTCTGCTCCGGGCTCCCTGGAGGACCTGCTGACGGACCAACAGCACGGCGGTTCATTGGACAACTTGGACAGTGAGTCCAGCGAGGTCTACCAGGGTGTCACATCCAGCGACGACGCCCTGGACGCCCCCTCCGGAGCCTCCTCCTCCTCTGAGTCTGAGAGCCTGCCCAGCCGAGAACGCTCGTGCCGGGGCAGCAGCGGCAACGCCAGCGAGGTGTCTTTGGCCTGCCTGACAGAGCGAATCCACCAAATGGAGGAGAACCAGCACAGCACGGCCGAGGAGCTGCAGGCCACACTACAGGAGCTGGCTGACCTGCAGCAGATCACCCAGGAGCTGAATGGAGAGAATGAGAGGCTAGGGGAAGAGAAGGTAATCCTCATGGACTCTCTGTGTCAGCAGAGCGACAAGCTGGAGCACTACGGCCGGCAGATTGAGTACTTCCGCTCTCTGCTGGACGATCACCACGTGTCCTACGTCCTGGAGGAGGACATCAAGAGTGGCCGCTACATGGAGCTGGAGCAGCGCTACGTGGACCTGGCCGACAACGCCCGCTTCGACAGGGAGCAGCTACTGGGGGTGCAGCAGCACCTCAGCAACACACTGAAGATGGCTGAGCAGGACAACGCCGAGGCCCAGGAGTTGATCGGCGCTCTGAAGGAGAGAAACCACCACATGGAGCGCATCATGGAGTCAGAGAGGCAGGACCGGGGGGCCATGGTGGCAGCGCTGGAGGAGTACAAGGCGGCGGTGAGCAGTGACCAGGTAGAGCTGAGCCGCTGCAGGGCCCAGCTGGACCAGGAGAGGCAGAAGGTGGCTGAGCTCTACTCCATCCACAACTCTGGAGACAAGAGTGACATCTGCCAGCTGCTGGAGGGTGTTCGGCTGGACAAGGAGGAGGCAGAGGGCAGGGCTGCCAAACTGCAGGAGGACCTGGGCCACGCCTGCAGTGATGTCACCAGGCTGCAGGACACCCTCAATAAGGTGAGTCCACGCACACACTATCCTACAGAGGTAGTACACTTTCCTTCATCCAACCCTTTTGATGGTTGCTTCTGTCTCCTGTATCCAACTTGTGAAAAGTTCATAAAAGTCCACTTTCCTCTACACCACCTTAAAGTAACTGTCTAGTGTTTTTAATTCATTATGAGTGAAATAGTTTTCCTTCCAATTTTTTTTATTAAGTATGTTAAAAAGCATCTTTTCTGTGTTTGAATGGTATGGGTCGTACCCAACAGCAGAATGGTGTGGCCGTATACCGGTCATTAAGAATATTCATGACAAGTAAACAGCTGATTGGCCAGCTCAGCAAATGAGCCAACATGACATCACGTTATGAGGAAAGAGAAAGCATTTTTTTAGGTGTGGTTTAAGTATTTGTTTTCTTTAATTTATGCTTATAGGATGAGTCAACAACATTATTTGGGTATGAGTTAACAGAATATGAACTTTTAAAAGTTAGATTTTCACTGGACAGTTACTTTAAAGCTTTCATAGAAATGCATCTGTCTGCTTTATGCACTCACTGGTCAGTTTATTAAGTACACCCATCTAGTACCGGGACAGACCCACCTTTTCCTCCAGAACAGCCTGAATTATTTGGGGCATGGATTCTACAAGTTGGAAAAGATCCACAGGATTGTTGGTCTATACTGATGTGATGGCATCGCATAGTTGCTGCAGATCAGATGGCGGTAGACCACCGCCACCAGCCTATACCATTGACACCAGGCAGGATGGGTCTTTGAATTCATGCTATTTATGCCAAATCCTGACTCTGCCATCAGAATGACTCAATAGAAATAAATCCATTCTAAATAACAAATGAGTAAATATCGCACCCCGTGTTCAAGAATGGCCCTTTTCTCACTCATTTGACTGTATTTGAAAACAAATTCATCTCCAAAATATTGTTATTGTTTTAAACAAAATGATTTATTATTAATTTTGAATTATATGAAAGCCCCTTGGATATTCGCGCATATATTATTAACCCTGTTATTAGCAGGACAATATATATTGGTCATAGCTCCTGATTGGCGCACAATGGGATTGCCTTGCAGTTCTCCAGCTGTATCCACTGAAAGGGTGCAAGGTTAAAGGCAGGAGGGCAGGGGGCACGGGATGGGCCGCAGAGCCACGCACAGAAGACCGACCTAGCCCATGGGGAGGGGGGGTGCTTAGTGCCAGTCTGCACGTTAAAAGTAAAACAATGTAACTAATAATGGCATATTTATAATGATAAAAATACTCTTCAAAATCCGATGTTTATTTAGTTATGGATCCATAACAAATTACTATGGGAATAAATATCGGTGAATTACAGAAATATCCTCTGTATGTAATTATTGGCGGAGAGTCACTTCATATTTTTCAATATACTGTAGGCCTACCGTAGGCGACATGAGTCTCACTAGTGTTGAGTAATGTGCTGTTAAAAGTGGTGTAAGTCTTATTTATTTAAAGAGCATATTGAAGTTAGAAGCAAAAGCCTTCAACTATTTTATTACTGTTTTGCACTGCTCTGAGACTAGCGTGGGGACGAGCGTGGGGACTGGTCTTGATAAATCAATGACATTTCTTTTCTGTTTGGGTATTGGTTAGACGACAATTATTCAATTAGGGTGTAGAAATGTTATGCTCTTAGTGTAAACTTTATTTAACTAGGCAAGTCCAGTTAAGAACAAATTCTTATTTACAAGGAGAGCCTACTCCTTCCTCCCCGTCGGGGAATTGAACCCCGGTCTCCCACGTGCCTGCATGACACGGGGATTCCTTAGCTAAATAGCCCAGCACAATTTTTTCCGTTCCATCCTAATGGAAATTCAGAGGGTTTTTCTTGGAATAGAAACACCATTTTTATTAAATGAATTAAGCAAGATTTCTTAATCAGTCTCTCATACTATTTTCTTACAAAAAAGGTTATCAATTCTATAATACAGCCACTATTGAAGGCTATCAAATGCTTCTCAAAGATGCCCTCTGGTGGTCAAACTAGCACTAACTAGCATTAATGGCACCAGTGGTTCACACTTAAATAACATGCCATAGAATTCTGCAGCACCATACAAGCTGCGCCGCAGTACGCTGCAACTTTTAAAGGACGAACCACTGTATTCCCTCACCACTGGGGGGAAGGAAAAAAAAGAATCAGTATTCATTTGGGCCATTAGTTAATGAATGAGATGATTGATTTCTTCTGTCCTGGGTGGTGTGTGCAGCTGGATGGGGAGTACCAGGACTTCCAGGAACAGGTACAGAAGCAGATGGCTGAGCAGAAGCGTGGGCTGGAGAAACAGCGCGGTGAGCTGCTGGAGAAGGAGACTGAGATCGGGGACATGAAGGAGACCATATTTGAGCTGGAGGATGAGGTGGAGCAGCACCGAGCAGTCAAACTCCACGACAACCTCGTCATCACAGACCTGGAGAGTGAGTGGGCTCGGCCCAGGGGGGGAAACATGGCACAGCATCATAGAACCACGTCATCATATCACATCATATCACTGGAGCCGCACAATGCATTTTCCACTTTTGCCCACATGGTGGCTGTCAGGCTTCTTGCAGCCTGAGGAAAGTGTGAATAGTCCTCTGTTAGAATAAGAGATTTATGTACTCGCACCTTTGTTTATTTGTGTGGTTATAAGTCACTCAGGCTAATAAAAGGCACACGTATCTTTCTGTGCTGCGTGTGAATATATCCTGTGGCCTGTTCACATGAACTCAGCCATGTATCTGCTTCCTCCCTCAGACTCTGTGAAAAAACTACAGGACCAGAAGCATGACATGGAGCGGGAGATTAAGATCCTCCACCGGAGGCTGAGGGTGAGTGGACAGGGCCATCTGAGGACCAGGGTTCACTGACACGGTCAAGCACAGCAGCACTATGGTTTGGGCTATGTTCATTACAACTGGAATTCACTAGAAAGCAATATAATGACGTTTGGTTCCCCCAAAAAAATTCAGCCTCAGCATTGAGGGCCGTATCTCATGATGCACTTGTTTGTTTTGTTTCGCTGTGTGTGTTCAGGAAGAGTCGGCAGAGTGGCGTCAGTTCCAGGCTGATCTGCAGACGGCTGTGGTCATCGCTAATGACATCAAGTCGGAAGCACAGGAGGAGATTGGGGATATGCGTCACCGTCTCCGCGAGGCCCAGGAGAAGAACGAGAAGCTGGGCAAGGAGCTGGAGGAAGTCAAGAACCGCAAGTAAGAGACACTGAGGAACACGCTGTGCTTGATTTCTCAAGTGTCTCGTCAGCTGACGCCAGCTGTATTGTGATAATTTTAAAAATAAAATAATTTAACCAGGTAGGCTAGTTGAGAACAAGATCTCATTTGCAACTGCGACCTGGCCAAGATAAAGCATAGCAATTCGACACAATTCAACAACAGAGTTACACATGGAATAAACAAACACAGTCAATAATACAGTAGAACAAAGAAAACAAAAAGTCTATATACAGTGAGTGCAAATGAGGTAAGATAAGGGAGTTAAGGCAATAAATAGGCCATGGTGGCAAAGTAATTACAATCTAGCAATTAAACACTGGAATGGTGCATTACCAAGTAGAGATACTGGGGTGCAAAGGAGCTAAATAAATAAATACAGTATGGGGATGAGGTAGGTAGATAGATGGGCTGTTTACATATGGGCTATGTACAGGTGCAGTGATCTGTGAGCTGCTCTGACAGCTGATGCTTAAAGCTAGTGAGGGAGATATGTGTCTCCAGCTTAAGAGATTTTTGCAGTTTGTTCCAGTCATTGGCGGCAGAGAACTGGAAGGAGAGGTGACCAAAGGAGGAATTGGCTTTGGGGGTGACCAGTGAGATTTACCTGCTGTAGCACGTGCTATGAGTGGGTGCTGCTATGGTGAGCAGAGATAAGGTGGGGCTTTACCTAGCAGAGACTTGTAGATAACCTGTAGCCAGTGGGTTTGGCGACGAGTATGAAGCGAGGGCCAACCAACGTGAGTGTATGGGGCTTTGGTGACAAAACGGATGGCACTGTGATAGACTGCATCCAGTTTGTTGAGTAGAGTGTTGGAGGCTATTTTATAGATGACATCACCGAAGTCGAGGATCGGCATGCATAAGTGAAGGATGCTTTGTTGTGAAATAGGAAGCCGATTCTAGATTTAATTTTGGATTGGAGATGCTTAATGTGAGTCTAACCAGACACCTAGGTATTTGTAGTTGTCCACATATTCTAAGTCCGAGTCGTCCAGAGTAGTGATGCTGGACGGGCGGGCAGGTGCAGGCAGTGATCGGTTGAATAGCATGCATTTAGTTTTACTTGCGTTTAAGAGCAGTTGGAGGCCATTAAGGGAGATGTATCTGCAGGTTTGGGTTTAACAGTGATAGTCACATTGATCAAGCTGGATGTGCTGGTCTGTATTTTCATACACATGAAATGGGTGATGTGACACCTGATGTGCCTTGGTCTGTATGTGTGTGTTTTTGTTTATCTCCTCAGGCAGGATGAGGAGAGGGGCAGGGTGTATAACTACATGAATGCAGTGGAGAGGGATCTGGCTGCACTGAGGCAGGGTATGGGCCTGAGCCGTCGGTCCTCTACCTCCTCAGAGCCCTCTCCCACCGTCAAAACCCTCATCAAGAGCTTCGACAATGCCTCCTCACAAGGTACCCCAACCTGCGAGTGTAAGATATGGACCCCTTTTCTGACTTCTAATTTGACCTGTACATTCCTAGTAATGAGCCTACCAGCATCACTGCTCCTTATACAGTGTAGTTCTATTACTGTGGGATTTCTACCTGATGTGACTGATTTTGTGTGTCTTCTTCTGTTCACAACAGGCCTAGTCCCCCCGACCGCTGCCCCTGCTGTCACATTACCACGCACTCCCCTGAGTCCCAGCCCCATGAAGACCCCTCCTGCTGCCGCCATCACACCCATGCAGGTATATCACCTGGAACATTTGACCCACTGACCCATTTCAGTGTGTTTTATTTGCATGGCGAGCTCTAAATGTAGGCATCTGGTCAAACACACACACACAGAATCCCTGGCTTACACTAGACCAGTCTTTCACACAGAACTACTTACCAAGGTCTAGATCAAATGGAGTGTTTTTAGAAGCCACCAGAGCAGTGTAGGATGGGGAGTGGTGCAGTAGTTAAAGAGTTACTCTGACCACCAGGTCAAGAGTTGTTCTATATTCGCAGTGTTTATAGACCTCCAATACTCTACAGGTGGCATTTCCTCTTCTGGCACTTTGTCACAGCTGGGCTTACCTCATACACAGACCGTGAGATGGAACAGACATTGAGTTTTTGATTGAGAGTGTTGTCCCATCACTCTAATTCCATTACCTCACTTTCCCTTCACTTATATTTTGGTAATTTTGTGGATTCTCTTATCCAGAGTGACTTACTATCAGTGCATCCACATCATCCATAGATTCTTTCTCAGTGCATTCAATTGCCCCATATATATTTTTTCTTATGTTTTAAACTCTCACACATTTTTGAGAACATAATGAGCTTCATGGCTCAAGGACAACCACCTTTGTCATGAACTTTGCGGTGCTATACAGTAGACGGACACATTCAGGTCCAGGTGGGTACCATGTAATACTGTGGATAAGAGGGGGGAAATATGAGCCTTCGATATTTTACATGCATTATTCTAGTAGAGAATCTGGTGTTCTCATATAAAAGGATCAGAGTTCAGGGGGAGATGGGTTTTTCTGTTTCCTCATACAACTTTCATAAGTCTTCAGTCTTGTTGCATCTTTTTTTTTTTTTTTTTTACCTCCTCTGCAGTCACAGGATTATTGCCAGTGGCTGGCTGCTAGTGCTGCTGTCAAAATGACCTCAAGCTGGGCCTTTTTCCAGAAATGACAAACAGTAGGCTACTTCTGTTGGGAGGATGAAGACATTTTGTATGTGAGAGTTTTAATCAAATGACTGTTGGTCTATTTCAGAGACAGTCCATAACTGGGTCCATCTCAGCAGCCAAACCCCTCTCCTCTCTTAATGACAAAAGGCCCAGCTACACAGACATCAGCATGCCAGGTGAGTCAGTAGCACAAACCAAGCTCAATGTCTGGATCTCATTCGGTCTCTCTTGGACAAAATGAGAGAGGCGTTTTAATATGTCACAGGAAAATAATACAATTTCATCTTGGACATTAGACCTCAGTGAGTCCTCATATTATGTGGCTATATCTCAGCGAGTGTGGTGGTGCCTTGCCTCAAGCAGGGGGGCTGGTGTAATTAGCCCCTGAAGAGGCGAGCGTGCAGTCAGCAGAGCTTCATGTTGAATTGAATATGTTGAGGGAGGTGTAACAAAGCACCATGGGTGGGTAAACATGAAGCCCTGCTAACTTCATGTTCAAAGGCCTATAAATGTGAACGTACTATACTGGTCATATGCTCGAATGTTTTCTTGCATGGAAAATTAACTTCCTTCCATGGTACTTGACAGTTCCAGGCCTGGAATGTTGCTTTTGACCCCACATCCCTCTTGCTTGAAAGTCATATTTGTTTCTTGACTGGTTGTGGGGTTGTTAATATTGCCACTGTCCTTCCCTCCACAGCAGAGCATCATCTTAGGGGCTCCTCTGCCAGCCGCCCTGCCTCTGCTCTGCAGAGGGTCTCAAACATGGACTCATCTAAGGCTATGGCCATATCAGGTATCAAAGTCATGGAAAAAGGAATCGACCTTGAAATAAATCCGCAATTCTTCTAAATGGTTGCCAGTAAAATTAAGTGCATTTTGAGAAAGAAATCAATGACATTTGACAAAATATTTTATTGAATTGCTTCCCCTACCATGCACACACAGCACAGATCAGACTTTTGAGGTGTCACTTGCTGTGAAGACGTGTCAGCCACACTGTATGGTTGTCTGTTTGTGTGGTGGCCAGTGTCCCGCAGGAGCAGTGAGGAGATGAAGAGGGACATCTCTGCCCCTGAGGGTGGCACCTCGTCCTCTCTGATGGCCATGGGCTCTGCTTCCTCCCTGTCCTCCTCCTCTCCCACCGCCTCCGTCACCCCCACTGCACGCAGCCGCCTCCGGTAACAGCCTTATCAGCTCCATACCTTTCATACCATACATAGGAGTCCACTTAGTCCTTTGTATGGTTAACATTCTATTTTTACCAGTTTTGTTTTCGAGACCACTTAAAGCTAGACTGATTCAATCGAGTCAAACCCAAGATCGGGAGGGGTTTGAGAGCGTGTCAAGACCGGACCAGAAAAATGCACAAAAAGTCCAATTCAAGACCATGATTGTAATTGTGTCAAATCGCCACCATAATAAGAGTTGAAAATGTCCAGTGTTTCTGTGTGTTTATATTTAGACATTCAGAATGCAAGCTGAGGGCAAATAGGGAGCCACTCTCCCAACTTCCCCACTCTTCCAACTTACTAATAGTGAGAATGCTAGCAAAGCAAGGAAATTCTGACGAGCGCAAACAAAGCTTGAGGATATTTTTTCAACAGAAGTAAAGGACGTTAATGTTGAAGTAGGAAGCCCATGTAGGTAAAAAGCTATTAAGTGTGGATAGTAGGCCTGATGAAGTGGTTTTATGCGCTTACTGAATGGGAGCTGATAATTATTAATGGTCTCGGGAAGAAATGACGAGTCCTGATTTGTCCGAGACCTAGTCGAGACTGAGACACTCAATGTGTGGTCTGGAGACCGGTCTCGAGTATTACAACACTGATTTTGACTATAGCATTTAGGCTTCAATGGACTTTGTGGACTAGCCAGGTACATGGAATCTGGATATGTGTATTAATTCAAATGACTCTCTGCCCTTTCCTATGTGACGTGTGTTCAGAGAGGAGCGGAAGGACCCCCTCTCTGCGCTGGCCCGGGAGTATGGGGGTTCCAAGAGGAACGCACTGCTCAAGTGGTGCCAGAAGAAGACTGAGGGGTACCAGGTATGTGTTGTTCAGTCAGAACAGACGGGTTGGGATGAGAATGATATCTCGGGTCATTTCACCTCTCATGTCACTGACTCGCCTGTTGATAATAATTTATTTAGTTAAATATCTCAACAGTGAGACTGTTCCAAAGGATGTTTTTTATTTTTTATTTAAAATATATCTGGTGTGAGGCTCATTAATGACAGTCTAATTCAATAGCGTTGAATAGCGTCAGAATGTCCTTTATTCCTCCAGAGGTCTAGTTGATTGAGTTTTAAAAGCCCCTCTCAGACACCTATATCAGTGCATCCTTTATGCTCTCCTTTTCAAGTCCTAAACCATTCTAGATGTCATGAGGTCTTGTCAGTTTTATTGTGTTGTCCTTATGGTTCCTCTCCTACTCTAAAGCATGGGATTGGACCAAGCGTCATCCAGAGAGGGAATAAACATTTAGCTACTATAAATCAACTATATTGATTTGTTGAATTTCTATCTAGGGCACGTTTTTAAGACTCACTCTATCATATTGAAACAGCTTTGTTTTCAATGGTCTTGTTGGTTCTGGTGCAGAGAGTGAATGGTCGTCATGGTTCCCCCTTTACAGAGGTCCTCTTCAGGAATTGTGCCAAATTACACACGTCCTTTCAACTGCCTGACAGAAAAGCTGTGGTTTGCCTGGCTGGGAGGAGAGCATTGGGATGTAATGCATTGCGCTAGTGGGATGGAAACTAACCATCTTTGTTTTCTGTGGGGAATTATTTTGTTGTTGCTGTAGCTGAGGAAACAATCCTGCCAGGATTATAATGTGCTAACAGATCTAGTTTCTATCTCACTATTTCTCTCTACCACACTTGCTGTCTCGACCAACTAAGTGCTCGGCTATGAAAAGCCAACTTACATTTACTCCTGAGGTGCTGACCTGTTACACCGTCTATAACCACTGATTATTATTTTACCCTGCTAGTCATCTTATCTGCTGGTCATCTATGAACGTTTGAACATCTTGAAGAACTATCTGGCCTTAATGGTCATGTACTTTTTTAATCTATAGCCGGCAAAGCCAGAAGAGAACTGGCCACCCCTCTGAGCCTGGTTCCTCTCTAGGTTCCTGTCTTTCTAGGGAGTTTTTCCTAGCCCCTGTGCTTCTACATCTGCATTACTATATCTGTATAAGCACTTTGTGACAGCTGCTGATGTAAAAAGGCTTTTTTTAAGGATTGATCATTTCATTTGATTAGATTAACTTGAGCAGACACATCATACTCAATAAACATACACTAAGTATACAAAACATTTAATAACACCAGCTCTTTCATGACATAGACTGACCAGGTGAAAGCTATGATCCCTTATAAATGTCACTTGTTAAATCCACTTCAATCAGTGTATGAAGGGTAGGAGACAGGTTAAAGAAGGACTTTTAAGCCTTGAGACAATTGAGACATGGATTGTGTACAGTATGTGTGCCATTCAGAAGGTGAATGGGCAAGACAAAAGATTTACAGTGCATTCGGAAGGTAATGACCTTTTTCCACATTTTCTGTTACAGCCTTATTTTAAAGTTGATAGATAAATAAAAACTCTACGCACAGTATCCTATAATGACAATGTGAAAACAGTTTTTTAGACATTTTGAACATTTCAAAAACAGTTACATTATTAACATTAGTATTCAGACCCTTTGCTATGAGACTTGAAATTGAGCTCAGGTCCATCCTGTTTCCATTGATCCTCCTTGAGATGCTTCTACAACTTGACTGGAGTCCACCTGTGGTAAATTCAATTGATTGGACATGATTTGGAAAGGCACACACCTGTCTATATAAGGTCCCACAGTTGACCGTGCATGTCAGAGCAAAAACCAATGATGACCGCTTGTCTGTCAATGTTGGTTATTGAATTATTTCATCTGAGCTCCTAGAGTGTGCAGCTCTCCTTTTTCAAGTGTTCTACTCCACTAACCAGCATCGCCTAAACGGGTGTGAGTTTATTTCGCTTCCAGAGCAAAATCCAAGCTATGAGGTCAAAATAATTGTCCGTAGAGCTCAGAGACCGGGTTGTGTCGAGGCACAGATCTGGGGAAGGGTACCAAAACATTTCTGCAGCATTGAAGGTCTCCAAGAACACAGTGGCTTCCATCATTCTTAAATGGAAGAAGTTTGGAGCCACCAAGACCCTTCCTAGAGCTGGCCACCTGGCCAAACTGAGAAATCGGGGGAGAAGGGCTTTGGTCAGGGAGGTGACCAGGAACCTGATGGTCACTCTGAGAGAGCTCCAGAGGTCCTCTGTGGAGTTGGGAGAACCTTCCAGAAGGGCTCCACCAGGCAGAAACCAGTCCTCAGTAAAAGCCACATGACAGCCCGCTTGGAGTTTGCCAAAAGGCACCTAAAGGAAACTGACCATGAGAAACACGATTCTCTGGTCTGATGAAACCAAAGACTGAACTCTTTGGCCTGAATGCCAAGCGTCACATCTGGAGGAAACCTGGCACCATCCCTACTGTGAAGCAAGAAGGTTGCAGCATCACGCTGTGGGGATGTTTTTTAGCGGCAGGGACTGGAAGACTAGTCAGGATCGAGGGAAAGATGAACAAAGCAAAGTACAGAGAGATCCTTGATGAAAACCTGTTCCAGAGCGCTCAGGACCTCCGACTGGGGCGAAGGTTCACCTTCCAACAGGACAACGACCCTAAGCACACAGCTATGACAATGCAGGAGTAGCTTCCCCCTTGAACTTTGTGACCTTTTGCCACATTTCAGGCTTCAAACATAAAGATATAAAACTGTATTTTTTGTGAAGAATCAACAACAAGTGGGACACAATCATGAAGTGGAACGACATTTATTGGATATTTCAAACTTTTTTAACAAATCAAAAACTGAAAAATTGGCCGTGCAAAATTATTTAGCCCCTTTACTTTCAGTGCAGCAAACTCTCTCCAGAAGTTCAGTGAGGATCTCTGAAGGATCCAATGTTGACCTAAATGACTAATGATGATAAATACAATCCACCTGTGTGTAATCAAGTCTCCGTATAAATGCACCTGCACTGTGATAGTCTCAGAGGTCCGTTAAAAGCGCAGAGAGCATCATGAAGAACAAGGAACACACCAGGCAGGTCCGAGATACTGTTGTGAAGAAGTTTAAAGCCGGATTTGGATACAAAAATATTTCCCAAGCTTTAAACATCCCAAGGAGCACTGTGCAAGCGATAATATTGAAATGGAAGGAGTATCAGACCACTGCAAATCTACCAAGACCTGGCCGTCCCTCTAAACTTTCAGCTCATACAAGGAGAAGACTGATCAGAGATGCAGCCAAGAGGCCCAGGATCACTCTGGATGAACTGCAGAGATCTACAGCTGAGGTGGGAGACTCTGTCCATAGGACAACAATCAGTCGTATATTGCACAAATCTGGCCTTTATGGAAGAGTGGCAAGAAGAAAAATCCAGAATGTCCTTGAGTAGCCCAGCCAGAGCCCGGACTTGAACCCGATCAAACATCTATGGAGGGACCTGAAAATAGCTGTGCAGCGCTGCTCACCATCCAACCTGACAGAGCTTGAGAGGATCTGCAGAGAAGAATGGGAGAAACACCCCAAATACAGGTGTGCCAAGCTTGTAACGTCATACCCAAGAGGACTCAAGGCTGTAATCGCTATCAAAGGTGCTTCAACAAAGTTCTGAGTACAGGATCTGAATACTTATGTAAATGTGATGTGTCAAGAACTGCAACGCTGCTGGGTTTTTCACACTCATAAGTTTCCCTTGTGTATCAAGAATGGTCCCCCACCCAAAGGACATCCAGCCAACTTGACACAACTGTGGGTAGCATTGGAGTCGACATGGGCCAGCATCCCTGTGGAACGCTTTCGACACCTTGTAGAGTGCATGACCTGATGCATTGAGACTGTTCTGAGAGCAAAAAGAGGTGCAACTCAATATTTGCAATGTGTTCTTAATGTTTTGTACACTCAGTGTATACGACCTCATTCTTCAGAGAAACGAGGTCATTCTCATAAAACAGCTTGTTCTTGGGGAACACAAGCCTGTTTATTTGAGACATTATAGCCACCAGTAGGATGAAGCAGCATGGTGCTTTTAGGACCAAGGTCTGGGACCTGACCCAGTTATATATTGTATTATCAATACCAAACTCCTCCTGCATCCCACATGTCTTTACACTGTACATTTGCACTACAATGAAAATAACCCTTTGCCCCTCTTTCTGGCAGAACATCGACATCACAAACTTCAGCAGCAGCTGGAACGACGGCCTTGCGTTCTGTGCTGTGCTACACACCTACCTGCCTGCTCACATCCCCTACCAGGAGCTCACGAGCCAGGACAAGGCAAGCCTACCTCCTGTGGTGGTGGTGGTGATGATGAGTAACAATGTGTCAAAGAACTATGTCCAGATTTCCATCCAACCATTACATGTGGAAGAATTACCTGACTAAAATAAGTCACAACAGGGTTTATGGAAACAGGAAATGTTGGTGCATATTCACAAATGTCAACAGACAATTTGTTTCGTTCGACCTGGTGGGATCTTTTTGTGACTAAAATGAATTATTCAAGAAATGCAGTGGAAATGCCTTTATGTGCAAATATTGATATAATAACATCATATCGAAGTAAATTCAGAGTCACAAGATAATATGGGCCTACCACCACCACGTGGAAAAGAATAAAAAGTTTATTTGTGTTTGAGTGTACGGTAATCATGCAAATTTACAATAGGCTAAATATCAAAGGTAGGCTATTATGTGAATGCTGATGACATGATGATCGGTGCTTGGCTGCCAAATATTAAATAAAATTCTTGTTCTTTTAAAATCATATAACCCCCTGTCCACTTTCAGCCAAGTCTCGAGAGCGTGTGCTAAAACCAGGTTGTGCAAGTTTACTATTTATCGCAACAATTTTTGTGACAAAATCATCGTTAGAGTTGCAGTTGCGATGGAAGCCCATTTAACTTAGATTTTTTTTATTCGGTACATGGGAACATAACCACAAGTCATTTTATCTGCACCATGTCGGCACGCACATGCTTTATCTGCACCATGTCGGCACGCACATGCTTTATCTGCACCATGTCGGCACGCACATGCTTTATCTGCACCATGTCGGCACGCACAAGCTTTATCTGCACCATGTCGGCACGCACATGCTTTATCTGCACCATGTCGGCACGCACATGCTTTATCTGCACCATGTCGGCACGCACATGCTTTATCTGCACCATGTCGGCACGCACATGCTTTATCTGCACCATGTCAGTTTGATGGAAACTCTGGTGGGAAAATGTGCATATTGTTTTTATGTAGGTTTTTGAATATTTACATAAATCTCTCACCAATTGGATGAGAACCTAGCTATTGTTTACAGTTGTCTCATTAATCTGTCATCAGGGATCATTATAGTGTGTTTTTGTCTCCCTATCTTTAGAGGCGAAATTTCACACTAGCCTTCCAGGCTGCAGAGAGTGTGGGGATCAAGTCCACTCTGGTAAGTGAAAGATTAACTGAACTGAATATTTTCACAGGCTTATATTCAAAACTATATCTGACATGCTTAAAAAAAATCTAATTTTTAATAGAGAATCTTTCAGGCTCATTTCACCTTTAAAAATCACCACAATGTCACTGGCAAGGTTGTGAATTGTGGCCTGCTATTCTATTGCATGTTGAGGATGGTATGTTTTCTGTGATGCGTTGAGATTGTGGACTGTACTCACTGGCTCTTATAGGCAGACTCCTGTAGAGAGGATCTTTTAGATGAAACTGCCTTCATTGAGCAGGCTTGCAGGTGCAGCTGTCCAGCATCACCTGGACAGCTATTTTAGCCCTTTTCACAAAAGAAGTCCTCACATGAGTGTATTTCACTATCCATAGCTAGGTATAATATAATTGTCCTGACATTTGTTTTATGGGTTCACTTGATTCCAGAAATAGAAGATGCAAGCTCTTATTTTCAGAATGTATGCCACAAAAGCACTTTTCTGACCTCCACAGTTATTTCTAGTCCGATTATGGATCTCTGACCTAGACAACAACAGCATGTTATTTCAAGTTTTTATATAAATAAATGATACAAAAATGAACAAATGGCAAGGACTTTTTCCAAGGCATTATGTGTCTTAACGACAAAGCTTCTGTCACCCCCGTGGTCTCATTCTCTGCTGCAGGACCTCAATGAGATGGCCAGTACTGAGAGACCAGACTGGCAGAGTGTGATGACCTACGTCACGGCCATCTACAAGTACTTTGAGACCTGATGTGATTTCCCCACCCAACACTGCAAGCACAACCTGCAGCCCTGCTCGGAAGCTCCTCTGACCTCACTGCACCTCCAACACTTCAACTCGACATTCAACTCTGGTGTTATAGCTCACTTCACTGAACCACCCTTCATCCCAGCCGTGCCACACGCCGGCCACTCTGTCTCTGGTCTAGAGGCCTGCTAGTTTTGAATCGCCATAAGAAACATACAAATAAGCTCACTGCAAGCTATTCATAATATTGCAATTGTGAACAGTCTTGCCCTTTTCACTGACACCTTAAGTGTGATGGACACACAGATTAAGGGCACTTCAAGCACCTATTCAGGGCCTGCTCTGTTGGGGATTCTATTTTTACTCTGATCCGTTACTGGATAACCCGGTTGAGATGACCCTTAATCCAAATGATCTGGTTAAACCAGTTGGAGAACATGCTACAGACTATCCCAGTCGTTGTGCCTTGCACCCAGCCTTTACTCTTCTAGCCAAGGGGTTATCCAAAATGTTTCAGCCAAACCATACCCATTGTGTAGTATGTTCATGGCACTTATTTTCTATGGAAATAAGAGGGCCAAATGGAACACTTTGTCAGTTGCAGGTTCCTCTTTTATCATGGATTAAGTGCCTGTTTAAATCACATCACTGACTTCCTAAGAGGTTGTAGCAGAAATGTCTCAATGAAACTGTTTCAATGCTCCATGCTTTCAAAGCATCTTTGGAGAAATCGAAGTGAAGCTTTTTAGAAACACTAGTTATTCAGCAGTTATATGAAAAACACTAGCTACATCATAAGGGATAAAGCTGTCAGGTGCTCTCACGATCACCTGTTAGATTCAAGCTACAATGTTGATGTGCTTTTGGTCTGTTTTTAGGAGCGTGAACATTGATACAGTAGCATTTTGTATTGGTAACAGAGACCAATGAACTTTACGGGACCAACACAATGCCTCTCCGTGACAGCTTTCTCACATAGAACTGTCTTAATCCTGAACCAAAAAAGGAATGTGTTTTTTCTTTATGTGAAGTCCAGGGCTAGACTTGGCAAAAGCCCTGCTTCTTGGTGATTTGATTGGACTGTTTGGCCAGGATGTTGAGTCTCAAGGTTGAACATTCTTCATAGTCACTTTTGTTGTCGTCATCAATCAAGATTGGGAAAGTTTTTCAACTGCAAAATGCATCAGTTTTGCTGCTGGACCCAAATGTATTAACATATTGTTAGTGTTGACACATTACTTCCACCAACAGCAGACTGATTTGCATTCCATACATTGAACTCCCAGGATTGTTCACAGTACAGTGCTCTTGAACTACAAGATTGATGTGTTATTAGATACTCTGAGCTCAACTCACAATGGATTTAACTAATCGTGTGTGTGTGTGTGTGTGTGTGTGTGTGTGTGTGTGTGTGTGTGTGTAAACAAACTTTTTGTAAGTTGATATATTGCCAGTAACATTTACCTAGCCTACAAAGAAATTTGCACAGCGAATTATAACTACAAGAAATGCTTAAGTAACACCTATGTAAATTATATAGCTATCTTCACCCAATTTACTTCATTGATATAAAGCCTTACTAACATTAATGTGGAACTCAATTCTATGTAGTTTACATAGTTGTCAAGAACGATATTGGAATGAAGAATGACTGTCATGTTGTGCCTCTGCTTATTAGTTTCTGTGGGTTTATTAGTGTGGTTTAATCCACCATCCAGTATAGCGAAGCAAGTGTTAGAAATGTTAAAGGATATTATATATACAAAAGTATGTGGATACCCCTCCAAATGAGTGGATTCGGCTATTTCGGCCACACCCGTTGCTTTCAGGTGTATGGAATCGAGCACACAGCCATGCAATCTCCATAGACAAACATTGGCAGGAGAATGGCCTTGCTAAAGAGTTCAGTGACTTTCAACCTGGCACTGTCATAGGATGCCACCTTTCCAACCAGTCAGCAGGGCAGAAATTTGACAAACTATAACTGCCCCG
Source organism: Oncorhynchus kisutch (assembly GCF_002021735.2). Taxonomy (NCBI): domain Eukaryota; kingdom Metazoa; phylum Chordata; class Actinopteri; order Salmoniformes; family Salmonidae; genus Oncorhynchus; species Oncorhynchus kisutch. The sequence continues at coordinate 22,852,616 of NC_034176.2, read as the reverse complement.
GTCAACTTTTAAATTTTTTACAAATTGTGAAGTGGAAATGTCTATGAGCAACAACAGCTCAGCCGCAAAGTGGTAGGCCACGCATGCTCACAGAACGGGACCTGGAGTTGGCTCACAGACGTTGCCTGGAGTGGTGTAAAGCTTGTCGCCATTGCACTCTGGAGCAGTGGAAACGGGTTCTCTGGAGTGATGAATCACACTTCACCATCTGGCAGTGTGACAGACAAATGTGGGTTTGGCGGCTGCCAGGAGAACGCTACCTGCCCGAATGCATAGTGCCAACTGTAAAGTTTGGTGGAGGAGGAATAAAGATCTGGGTCTTCGGGCTGCTTCCAGTGAAGGGAAATCTTAACACTACAGCATACTGACATTTTAGACAATTCTGTGCTTCCAACTTTGTGGCAACAGTTTGGGGAAGGCCCTTTCCTGTTTCAGCATGACAATGCCCCTGTGCACAAAGCGAGAAATATCTAGAAATGGTTTGCACAGAGCCCTGACCTCAACTTCATAAAACACCTTTGGGATGAATTGGAACGCCGACTGCAAGCCAGACCCAATCGCCCAACATCAGTGCCCGACCTCAGTAATGCTTTTGTGGCTGAATGGAAGCAAGTTCCTGCAACATCTAGTGGAAAGCCTTCCCAGAAGAGTGGAGGCTGTTATAGCAGCAAAGGGGGGGACCAACTCCATATTATTGTCCATGATTTTGTAATGAGATGTTCGACGAGCAGGTGTCCACATATTTTTTGGTTATGTAGTGTATGTGACCAGTCTATGACTTCATCACACTGCTGCACTGATATCTCTCATAAGCTCATAACATAAGCTGGCTTGTTGCCTTTCGTTTGTTTCCAACCACACTACTGTATAATTTCAGAATGGCACAGGAAGCTGTGGATACTCCCTCGTTGCCGTACCACCTTAGTTTAGGCCCCCATACATCTACGATATAACACACTTGCATGTGGCGATGAAACTTTTGAGGGACTTTAAAAAAATAAAAATTATATTTTTTAAATATATTTGAAAGCACATTTTCTCCGGTCTGCTTGCCAGGCACTGCATGGTGATTGAGGCACTCACTGACCAAGCACAACTAGGAGCATGGGTGGTCGTTTTTTATTTTTGTCGATCAGTGTGGTTGGAGAGTAAGACTGTGCGGTTTAAGTTGTAGGGAGGGATTGTATGGATGAACACTAATTTGTGAGAGCGCATGAGCTGTGATTTTGTTATGTACAGTATTTACTGTTGAACATTGCATAGTATGTTACATCTAAATCTCATGTATTTATATCTCCCATTGCCATTACTGCAAACCTGTGGCTAAAATCTGACATGCATTGGATCCAAACAGTAGTTGGTTTGCTATGATTCTATTATGTGAAGCTCCTCTGCTACTTCTTGCCAAGTACACAATGTAATAATACTTGGGTGGGTGTGCTTATATTTGTCCTATTTCACACATGTACAAGTGTGTATTATACGCATGTGAATTTGAAATGTATTTTGCATATCCCTAAGACACCCTCGGAATGTCTCTTGATCATGTTCCAATATACATTGGTATTGATAAGTGGTACAGTGCCATCAAAGTATAGTACCCCTTGACTTATTCCACTTTTTGTTGTTACAGCCTGAATTCTAAATGGATTAACTACATTTTTTTGATCACATCTACTGCACACAATATCCCATAATGACAACGTGAATGCATGTTTTTAGAGATTTTTGCAAATGTATTCAATTAAATACTGAAATATCTCAAGTTGTCACACCCCTGAGTCATTACTTTATGGAAGCACCTTTTGTCAGTGATTACAGCTGTGAGTCTTTCTGGGTAAGTCTCTTAGAGCTTTCCACACCTGGATTGTGCAACATTTGCTCATTTTAGTATTTTTTTTATTCTTCAAGTTCTGTCAAATTGGTTGTTGATCATTGCTAGAGAACCCTTTTCAGGTATTGGCATAGATTTAAGTAAACTAACTCGGCCACTCAGGAACATTCACTGTCTTCTTGGTAAGCAACTCCAGTGTATATTTGGCCTTGTTTTAGGTTGTCTTGCTGAAAGGATTTTTCTGTGCTAAGCTCAATTCTGTTTCTTTATTACCCTGAAACTCCCCAGTCCCTAACTATTACAAGCATACCCATAACATGTTGCAGCAACTACTATGCTTGAAAATATGAAGTGGTACTCTGTAATTTGTTGTATTGGATTTACCCCAAACGTAACACTTTCTTCAGGGGAAAAAACATACTTTTTTTGCAGTTTTACTTTAGTGCCTTGTTGCAAACAGGATGCATGTTTTTGAATGTTGTATTCTGTACAGTCTTCCTTCTTTTCACTCTGTCAATTAGGTTAGTATTTAGTATTATCACAGCCAATAAACTCCATGCAACCTATTATGTGAGTTGTTAAGCACATTTTTACTCCTGAACTTATTTAGGCCATAACAAAAGGGTTGAATACTTATTGCCTCTGTTTTTAGCTTTTCATTTTTGATTATTTTGTGTTTTTGACATTATGGTGTTGTGGGTAGGCCTGTGACACACATCTCAATTTAATCCATTTTAAATGCAGGCTATAACAGCAATGTGGAGAAAGTCAAGGGGTGTGAATACTTTCTGAAGCCACTGTATATGTTGTAATTTATGAGGACTGAAACTTTTCCCTAACATTATAGTCTGATGTTTTGACATTGTATTATCTATCATCTTGACATATCACCACTGAAGAACATACAGTTGAAGTCTGAAGTTTACATACATTTTAGTTTGGAGTCATTAAAACTCATTTTTCAACCACTCCACAAATGTCTTGTTATCCTAACCAACTTGCCAAAACTATAGTTTATCTACTTTGTGCCTGACACAAATCATTTGTACCAACAATTGTTTACAGACAGATTATTTCACTTACAATTCACTGTATCACAATTCCAGTGGGTCAAAGTTTACATACTAAGTTGACTGTCTTTAAACAGCTTGGAAAATTCCAGAAAATTGTCATGGCTTTAGAAGCTTCTGATAGGCTAATTTACATCATTTGAGGCAATTGGAGGTGTACCTGTGGATGTATTTCAAGGCCTACCTTCAAACTCTGCCTGTTTGCTTGACATCATGGGGAAATCAGCCAAGGTTCATCCTTGGGAGCAATTTCCAAACGCCTGAAGGTACCACATTCATCTGTACAAACAATAGTACGCAAGTATAAACACCATGTTACCACGCAGCCATCATACTGCTCAGGAAGGAGATGTGTTCTGTCTCCTAGAGATGAATGTACTTTGGTGTGAAAAGTGCAAATCAATCTCAGAACAGCAAAGGACCTTGTGAAGATGCTGGAGTAAACGGGTACAAAAGTATCTATATCCACAGTAAAATGAGTCCTATATCGACATAACTTGAAAGGCCGCTCAGCAAGGAAGAAGCCACTGCTCCAAAACCGCCATAATAAAGCCAGACTACGGTTTGCTACTGCACATGGGGACAAAGATCATACTTTTTGGAGAAATGTCCTTTAGTCTGATGAAACAAAAATAGAACTGTTGGGCCATAAATAGAACTGTTTGGCCATAATGACCATCGTTATGTTTGGAGGAAAAAGGGGGAGGCTTGCAAGCCAAAGAACACCATCCCAACCGTGAAAAATGGGGGTGGCAGCATCATGTTGTGGGGTTGCTTTGCTGCAGGAGGAACTGGTGCACTTCACAAAATAGATGGAGTCATGAGGAAGGAAAATTATGTGGATATATTGAAGCAGCATCTCAAGACATCAGTCAGGAAGTTAAAGCTTGGTTGCAAATGGGTCTTCCAAATGGACATTGACCCCAAGCACACTTACAAAGTTGTGGCAAAATGGCTTAAGGACAACAAAGTCAAGGTATTGGTGTGGCCATCACAAAGCACTGACCTCAATCCTATAGAAAATTTGTGGGCAGAACTGAAAAAGCGAGTGCGAGCAAGGAGGCCTACAAACCTGACTCGGTTTGTTATAAAAAATATATATATTTCACCTTTTATTTAACCAGGTAGGCTAGTTGAGAACAAGTTCTCATTTACAACTGCGACCTGGCCAAGATAAAGCAACGCAGTGCGACACAAACAGAGTTACACATGGAATAAACAAGCGTACAGTCAATGACACAATAGAAAAAAAGAAAGTCTATATACAGTGTGCAAATGGCGTGAGGAGGTAAGGCAATAAATAGGCCATAGTAGCGAAGTAATTACAATTTAGCAAATTAACACTGGAGTGATCGATGTGCAAGTAGAAATACTGGTGTGCAAAAGAGCAGAAAAGTGTTTGACCCAAGTTAAACAATTTAAAGGCAATGTTACCAAACACTCAATTAGTATATGTAAACTTCTGACCCACTGGGAATGTGATGAAAGAAATAAAAGCTGAAATAAATCATTCTCTCTACTATTATTCTGACATTTCACATTCTTAAAATAAAGCGGTGATCCTAACTGACCAAAAACAGGGAATTTTGACTAGGATTAAATGTCAGGAATTGCGAAAAACTGAGTTTAAATGTATTTGGCTAAGGTGTATGTAAACTTCCGACTTCAACTGTAGTTCATTCAATAAGTTGCTAATTTTCTGTGGCTTCTTTAGACTTTATTTTGCTCCGCATGTTCTTCTGCTTATTTCTTCACTATATCACAACAAATGTGAAAAGAACTTCAAGCATGTTTTACATTAGTTAATTTTGTTAACTTGAAAGGTTTTAAATGTTTCTAAGTCTTTCTTTTCTTTCTTATTAATGGTGCTTTTTGCATTCAAATGAATGTCATTCTTGCCAGAGTTTTACTCGGTAAAAAGGAGACAAAGAGATCCATGGCGTCTTCAGCGATTATGCAAAAATCGCTGAAGTTGGAGACTTATCTCCCTCACCAACTTCAAACATCAGCTATCTGAGCAGCTAACCGATCGCTGCAGCTGTACATAGTCTATTGGTAAATAGCCCACCCTTTTCACCTACCTCATCCCCTTACTGTTTTTATTTATTTACTTTTCTGCTCTTCTGCACACCAATATCTCTACCTGTACATGACCATCTGATCATTTATCACTCCAGTGTTAATCTGCAAAATTGTAATTATTTGCCTACCTCCTCATGCCTTTTGCACACATTGTATATAGACCCCCCCTTCGTTTTCTACTGTGTTATTGACTTGTTAATTGTTTACTCCATGTGTAACTCTTTGTTGTATGCTCACACTGCTATGCTTTATCTTGGCCAGGTCGCAGTTGCAAATGAGAACTTGTTCTCAACTAGCCTACCTGGTTAAATAAAGGTGAAATGAAAAAAAATAAATAAAATGAAAATTCTGATTTTAAGAAGTCATGGTTGCCACTTAATTGCCAAAGGAGTATCTTGAAAGAAAGACGTGTCCTGTTGATTTGATACTGATAATAGAAAGAGTATGGTGTTGTGTAGGGAAGTAGACCAAATGCTCATGTATTATGATCCTCTTTCTCCTTTTTAGAAATGGTTGATTAAGGTTTTCTATATGTGTTTACATTTTATTTTGCAGAAAGTGATATTAAAGGATCACTGCAACAGGTACGTGTTTTGTGAACACAATTGTTCATGTGGTTATTTCAGTCATATCTCCTTTTATAGAGTAAAAGGCTATGATTTAACTGTAGCACTATATGTGTTATAATCAGATTACTAGTCTGAAGTTTTTAATGAAGGCACTGATAAAACGTAATTCCTTGAATCCTCTCTTATGAAACAGGAAACAGTAATACTCTCTCTGATTCCCTGTAAGAGGGCATATTAAACTACTTGTGTGATTTAGATCATGGTATTATATCAAATTAGATTTGAACATTCATTGTTTGATGAAATAGTGTTTAATTTAGTCAGCTAGCCAGTGGGATTTGGAATACAGGCAGCAGCCTTGTTCTGGTAATTATTTATACATACATACAGTAAGAGTCAAAAGTTTGGACACCTACTCATTCCAGGGTTTTTATTTTTATTATTTTCTACATTGTAGAATAATAGACATCAAAACTATGAAATAACACATGGAATCATGTAGTAACCAACAAAGTGATAAACAAATCAAAACACATTTGAGGTTTTTCAAACCAGCCACCCTTTGCCTTAATGACAGTTTTGCATACTCTTGACATTCTCTCAACCAGCTTTACCTGGAATGCTTTTTCAACAATCTGGAAGGAGTTCCCGCATATGCTGACCCACTGCTAAGAGCATCGTTGGGGGCATGTTCGGTTTTTTACATGATCCAGTTGGGGGAGCTGTCCAGTTCCCTGGCGCTGAAATCGATGCCGCTCTCATCTTATGCAAACACCACTTTCATGTGAAACATACATTTCGCAGACTATTTTCTTTGAATAAAAATAACACAGTCTACAAACTAACCAAATTTCGTAACCTTAATGAATTACAATCCCGGTCGTAGTTTTTTTTCTCCGCAGTGCTTTAACACACTGCAACACAATGTTTTGACTTGGGCCCGGTTTCCTGATAGCGATGGAACTTTTGAGGCTTATGATTGTTTTCATGATGCATCTTTCCTACAATGGCCGAAGATGTGTGTTTCCCAAAACGCCACGCAGATAAAACTGTTAAGTGCGTCGTTGGAGCATGTGTCGATACTGATAGGATCAAAAGAAAAGGAGTGCTGCTCTTGAATCAGCTTTCTCCATTCAAATCTTTCAGTATCTCACAATACTGACGACGGATAAACTCCTAGAAAGATATTACCGCCTACGGCTACAAATATTGAGGCGGCTTAATCTAATGATTACCCGATGTCACAAGAAGGCCAAAAAGATCATCAAAAATATCAACCACCTGAGCCACGGCCTGTTCACCCTACTATCATCCAGAAGTAGAGGTCCGTACAGGTGCATCAAAGCTGGGACCGAGAGACAGAAGCTGTTTTTCAATCTCAAGGCCATCAGACTGTTTAAATAGCCAGCACTAGCCTGCTTCCACCCGGTTACGCAACCCTGCACCTTAGAGGCTGCTGCCCTATAGACAGACTTGGAATCACTGGCCACTTTAATGTTTATGAACTGCTTTACTGATCTCATATGGATATACTGTAGTCTATTCTACTGTATTTTAATTCATACCACTACGACATAGCTCTATTTATATATTTCTTAATTCCATTCTTTTACTTTTAGATGTGTATTCTTGTGAATCGTTTTTAGATACTAATGCACTGTTGGATCTAGGAACACAAGCATTTCGCTACACCCGCAATAACATCTGTTAAATATGTGTATGTGACCAATAACATTTGATTTATAGGCTATTTGGAAGAGTTGCAATAAAACAAAATTTTATTCAGAGCAAACAACAAATGTAAACGCCTGGAGTTTGCTAAACGGCTTTGGCACTTAGTGATAAAATAATTTATATGTTTGAAGATGATTAAATAATCACCTGAAACGTAATCATTAGGGAGTATAGTTTATGTAGCATGTAGAAGGAATAATTACAGTATTAAACATCAGTCCAATTAGGTTGGACTGGGAAAGAGAGAAATGTGTGTGTGCCTAAGAAAATACAGAAGAACAATTCAAGTGTGTTTGAACCGACCTGGCTAGGACTGAGAAACTTATGAGGACAGGGAGTACTTCAAATCAAATGTATTTATATAGCCCTTCTTACATCAGCTGATATCTCAAAGTGCTGTACAGAAACCCAGCCTAAAACCCCAAACAGCAAGCAATGCAGGTGTAGAAGCACGGTGGCTAGGAAAAACTCCCTAGAATGGCCAATGTATAGGAAGAAACCTAGAGAGGAACCAGGCTATGAGGGGTGGCCAGTCTTCTTCTGGCTGTGCCGGGTGGAGATTATAACAGAACATGGCCAAGATGTTCAAATGTTCATAAATTACCAGCATGATCAAATAATAATAATCACTGTAGTTGTCGAGGGTGCAGCGAGTCAGCACATCAGGAGTAAATGTCAGTTGACTTTTCATAGCCGATCATTAAGAGTATCTCTACCGCTCCTGCTGTCTCTAGAGAGTTGAAAACAGCAGGTCTGGGACAGGTAGCACATCTGGTGAAAAGGTCAGGATTCCATAGCCGCAGGCAGAACAGTTGAAAATGGAGCAGCAGCACAGCCAGGTGGACTGGGGACAGCAAGGAGTCATCATGCCAGGTAGTCCTGAGGCATGGTCCTAGGGCTCAGGTCCTCCGAGAGAAAGAGAGTGTTAGAGAGAGCATTCACACAGGACACCGGATAAGACAGGAGAAGTACTCCAGATATAACAAACTTACCCTAGCCCCCCGACACAAACTACTGCAGCATAAATACTGGAGGCTGAGACAGGAGGAGTCAGGAGACACTGTGACCCCATCCGATGATACCCCCGGACAGGGCCAAACAGGCAGGATATAACCCCACCCACTTTACCAAAGCACAGCCCCCACACCACTAGAGGGATATCTTCAACCAGCAACTTACCATCCTGAGACAAGGCCGAGTATAGCCCACAAAGATCTCCGCCACAGCACAACCCAAGGGGTGGCGCCAACCCAGACAGGAAGATCACGTCAGGGACTCAACCCACTCAAGTGACGCACGCCTCCTAGGGACACCAGTAAGCCAGTGACTCAGCCCCTGTAATAGGGTTAGAGGCAGAGAATCCCAGTGGAGAGAGGGGAACCGGCCATACAGAGACAGCAAGGGCGGTTCGTTGCTCCAGAGCCTTTCCGTTCACCTTCACACCCCTGGGCCAGACTACACTCAATCATATGACCCACTGAAGAGATGAGTCTTCAGTAAAGACTTAAAGGTTGAGACCGAGTCTGCGTCTCTGACATGGGTAGGCAGACCATTCCATAAAAATGGAGCTCTATAGGAGAAAGCCCTGCCTCCAACTGTTTGCTTAGAAATTCTAGGGACAATTAGGAAGCCTGCGTCTTGTGACCGTAGCGTACGTGTAGGTATGTACGGCAGGAGCAAATCAGAAAGATAGGTAGGATGCCCATGTAATTCTTTGTAGGTTAGCAGTAAAACCTTGAAATCAGCCCTTGACTTAACAGGAAGCCAGTGTAGGGAGGCTAGCACTGGAATAATATGATACATTTTTTTGGTTCTAGTCAGGATTCTAAGCAGGCGTATTTAGCACTAACTGAAGATTATTTAGTGCTTTATCCGAGTAGCCGGACAGTAAAGCATTGCAGTAGTCTAACCTAGAAGTAACAAAAGCACAGATTAATTTTTCTGCATCATTTTTGGATAGAAAGTTTCTGATTTTTGCAATGTTACGTAGATGGAAAAAAGCTGTCCTTGAAACAGTCTTGATATGTTCGTCAAAAGAGAGATCAGGGTCCAGAGTAACGCCGAGGTCCTTCACAATTTTATTTGAGACGGCTGTACAACCATCAAGATTAATTGTCAGATTCAACAGAAGATCACTTTGTTTCTTGGGACCTAAAACAAGCATCTCTGTTTTGTCCGAGTTTAAAAGTAGAAAGTTTGCAGCCATCCACTTCATTATGGGTGAAACACAAGCTTCTAGCGAGGGCAATTTTGGGGCTTCACCATGTTTCATTGAAATGTACAGCTGTGTGTCATCCGCATAGCAGTGAAAGTTAATATTATGTTTTCGAATGACATGCCCAAGAGGTCAAATATATAGTGAAAACAATAGTGGTCTAAACCAGGCCAGAATTTGTCCGTGTAGACCAATTTGGGTTTCCAATCTCTCCAAAAGAATGTGGTGATCGATGGTATCAAAAGCAACACTAAGGTCTAGGAGCACGAGGACAGATGCAGAGCCTCGGTCTGACGCCATTAAAAGGTAATTTACCACCTTCACAAGTGCAGTCTCAGTTCTATGATGGGGTCTAAAACCAGACTGAAGCATTTTGTATACATTGTTTGTCTTCAGGAAGGCAGTGAGTTGCTGCGCAACAGCTTTTTCTAAAATATTTGAAAGGAATGGAAGATTCGATACAGGCCGATAGTTTTTTATATTTTCTGGGTCAAGGTTTGGCTTTTTCAAGAGAGGCTTTATTACTGCCACTTTTAGTGAGTTTGGTACACATCCGGTGGATAGAGAGCTGTTTATTATGTTCAACATAGGAGGGCCAAGCACAGGAAGCAGCTTTTTCAGTAGTTTAGTTGGAATAGGGTCCAGTATGCAGCTTGAAGGTTTAGAGGCCATGATTATTTTCATCATTGTGTAAAGAGATCTAGTAGTAAAACACTTGAGCGTCTCTCTTGATCCTACGTCCTGGCAGAGTTGTGCAGACTCAGGACAACTGAGCTTTGGAGGAATACGCATATTTAAAGAGGAGTCCGTAATTTGCTTTCCAATGATCATGATCTTTTCCTCAAAGAAGTTCATGAATTTATTACTGCTGAAGTGAAAGCCATCCTCACTTGGGGAATGCTGCTTTTTAGTTAGCTTTGCGACAGTATCAAAAATACATTTCGGATTGTTCTTATTTTCCTCAATTAAGTTGGAAAAATAGGATGATCGAGCAGCAGTGAGGGCTCTTCGATACTGCACGGTACTGTCTTTCCAAGCTAGTCGAAAGACTTCCAGTTTGGTGTGGCGTCATTTCCGTTCCAATTTTCTGGAAGCTTGCTTCAGAGCTCGGGTATTTTCTGTATACCAGGGAGATCATTTCTTATGACAAATGTTTTTAATTTTTAGGGGTGCAACTGCATCTAGGGTATTGCGCAAAGTTAAATTGAGTTCCTCAGTTAGGTGGTTAACTGATTTTTGTCCTCTGACGTCCTTACTTCTCAAGGTTTCCCTAATCTCGGGGGAATGGAACTGTCGGCTAGGTAGTGATACACAGTGGTGAGAACTATGGAGAAGGATAAAACTCACCTACTGTTTGTGTGTATGTATGTGCGTAGGATATCTACTGTTTGTGTGAAAGTATGTGCGTAATTAAGGAGCCTGGTGTAAAATGGATGTCTTTGTATTCTTGACTTTAGAACGTTCTCTGAATAAACTGTACATACTTCTTGCATAAAGCTGAGTCTTTGCCTAATTATTATTATACCCACGGTCTTACAAACCTCGGGGATTGGTCAAAGCTATTGATTGATTGATAGTTATTATCATTGGGATTGAAAATTCTCATGACACTTAGATTGGAACTGGGTGCTATGGTCAGATAAGATGTAAATAGAGCTTTTTGTCTTTACACACCAGTGGTTGTTTTGGCTTTGAAAGAAGGATGCATATGCAGAAAAGAACCTCATACCTACTGTAAAATATGGTGGTGGATCTTTGATTTTATAGGGATGTTTTGCTTCCACTAGTCCTGGGGCTCTTGTTAGGGTCAACAGCATCAAGAACTCTACCAAGTACCCCAACATTTTAGCCAAAAACCTGGTTGCCTAAGCCATGAGGCTGAAACTTGGCCTCAAGTGGATCGTAAAGCTAGACAATGACCCAAGCACACATTAAAATTCATAAAGAAATTGTTAATTTACCACAAAATCTACATTTTGCAATGACCATCTCGGTTTCCGGACTTGAACCCCATTGAGAACCTGTGGTTTGAATTGAAGAGGGCAGTCCATAAGTGCAGACCGAAGGATATCAAGGCTCTGGAAAGATTCTGTATGGAGGAATGATCTGAGTTCTAGAAAAAGGCTAAATGCTGTTATCCTCACAAGGGCAAGGTACACAAAGTATTGAAAACGGGTGCCAATAATTGACACCTTTTTTTAAATTACTTAAACATATTTGAGCAATTGTATAAAATTTCCTTTTTTTTTGCGTAGGCCTACAATATAGCTCAGTATTTGTATTTATAAAGTATTTTTTGCCAATCATTTTGGAGGTGACTAGCTAGAATATATCAGTTAGAACTGCTGTTATTGTAAATGGTTAGCTATCGGGAATCAAGGTAAGACCCAGATGCAGACATGTCAAATTGACAATGGTTTAATATTCCAACAGGGGCAGGCAGGCTCAGGGTCAAGCAGTAGGGGGAGAAAAAGAGAGACTGGAAAAAGCAGGAACTGAGTACAAAAATGCTGGTTGACTTGTCAAACAAGAAGAACTGGCAATGGACATACAAAGAACACAGGTATAAATACACAGGGGATAATGGGCGACCCCCCCTCTTCTGGAAACAGAAGACAAAGGGCTGTGAGACATAGGGTTGACTCTGGGCTTATGAAAGGTGGGATGTATACGAAGGGTACGGGGCAACAGAAGACAAACAAACAAGATCCCGGGTGGATAGCCATACCTTCTGCCCGAGACAATGCCGGGGTCCGATGGCGATCCTTTTGTCATCGATACCTGGAGGTGGTCTTGAGGAGGGCCGACCAGGCTCTCTTGCAGGTATGATGACAGCGGCGGACAAACATCTGGTCAGAAGGTACGCCGACCTCTTCCTCTGGGAAGAGCGGGGTCTGATACCCCAGGGAACACTCAAACGGAGATAGGCCCGTGGCAGAGCAGGGAAGGGTGTTGCAGGCGTACTTGACCCACACCAGCTGCTAGCTCCAGGAGGTGAGGTTGAAGGAGACCAGGCAGCGCAGAGTGGTCTCAAGATCCTGGTTGGCTCGCTCCGACTGGTCATTGGACTGGGGGTGGAACCCAGAGGACAGGCTGGCAGACGACCCAATGAGGGCGCAGAATGGCTTCCAGAACGAGAACTGAGGCCCCCAGTCGGAAACCATGTCCACGGGCAGTCAATGGATCCGGAAGACGTGCTACACCATGAGCTGGGCCATCTCCTTGGCTGAGGGTAGTTGGGGGAGAGGAAGGAAGTGAGCGGCCTTGGAAAACAGGCAGTGGTTGCAGAAGACCAGCCGGAGCTTACCGAGGAGTCTTATTCTGAGCACAGATCGTGCAGGCAGAGACAAATGCGGCGACATCCGGAACCATCATAGGCCACCAAAAGCGTTGTTCTACGAAGGCCAGGGTCTGACGGGACCCCAGGTGGAATGGGCCCACTCCAGGACCACAGCGTGGACAGTGTTAGACATAAAGATCCGATTACCGGCTTGACATTCTTGGATCCCGGCCAGTACGGTTGAACCGTGTGAACAGCAGGACCCATCTGGCTTGCCTGGAGTTGAGGCGCTTGCGGTGCGGAGATACCCCAGGTTCTTGTGGTCGATCCACACGATAAATGGGTGTTCCGCCTCCTCCAACCAGTGCCTCCAGAAGCTCACGATTCCCCACATCGTAGTTATTTTCCGTTGAGGCGATGGGAGGAGGCGCAGAGATGTAGCTTGAGGTCCAGGGCAGAACACTGGGATAGGACCGCCCCCACTCCAACATCAGTAGCATCGGCCTCCACCACAAACTGACTGGAAGGGTGCAGATGAACCAAGATAGGAGCTGTGGTTAAGCGATGTTCGAGGTCCGGAAACGCCAGGCCAATGACAGGCATTCCACATTTAATCCCACCCACATGTGAAAATCAAAATATCAAATTGTGTTTGCGTTTATAAGAAAAAATAAGAAATCCGTTTTAAAATGTGTGTCTAAAACCAAAGCAACTGTCCGTTTTCTCATTCTGTGTTGCTCGGTTTAGTGTAGAAAAGTAATTATCCGCACAAACGCCGACCATGCGATCACGTGGTGTAAATCTGGTCAGCCTGCGGTATTGAACGGAGAATCGGTAGTGAAACAGTGGGAGCGGAGCGCACAAGTAGCCTAACAAATTGAGTTTCCCATTTCTTATTCTTCACAACGGGTTTTCGAGGAATTATGTTATTTTATTAAGCGATTATTATAAATATGGTGCAAACTCATTTCTAAAAAGATTGTAATTAATTTCGAATACGACGAGGCATACATTTAAAAAGGTACGTTTTTTTTTATTGAACATAGAATTGGATAGAAGTCAAGGGGTTTGCATTTAGATTATTTTAACTATTTAATGAATAGCCTAATTAAACATTTTGTTAGACAATGTAAGTTTATACAACAGTTAGTGCTGGTGCAATCAAAATGATTTTCGGCCAGGTACACAGACACGGGACAGCCTATGCAAGGCTTACAGTGCCTTCAGAAAGTATTTACACCCGTTGACTTCTTCCACATTTTGTTGTTACAGCCTGCATTTTAAATGGATTAAATTGACATTATGTGTAACTGGCCTTCACACAATATCTCATAATGTCAAAAACGGAATTATGTTTTTTGACTTTTTTAAAAACAAATTAATAAAGAATTATATGTTGAAATGTCTTGAGTCAATAAGTATTCAACCCCTTTATTATGGCAAGCCTAAATAAATTCAGGAGGAAAGATTTCCTTAAGTCACATGAAAAGTTGCGTGGACTCACTCTGTGTGCAATAATAGTGTTTTAACATGCTTTTTGAAAGACTACCTCATTTCTGTACCCCAAACATACAATTCTCTGTAAGGTCACTCAGTCGAGAAGTGAATTTCAAACACAGATTTAACCACAAAGACCAGGGAGGTTTTCCAATGGCTCGCAAACAAGGGCACCTATTGGTAGATGGGTAAAAAAAATAAAAGCCGACATTTAATAACCTTTTGAGCATGGTGAAGTAATTAATTACACTTTGGATGGTGTATCAATTAACCTGGCCACTACAAGATACAGGCATCCTTTCTAACTCAGTTGCCAGAGAAAAAAGAAACAGCTCTGGGATTTCACCATGAGGCCAAAGAGGATTTTAAAACAGTTACAGAGTTTAATGGCTGTGATAGGAGAAAACTGAGAATTGTAGTTACTCCCCAATACTAACCTAAATGGCAGAGTGAAAAGAAGGAAAACTGTACAGAATAAAAAATATTCCAAAACGTGCATCCTGTTTGCAGTAAGGCACTAAAGTAAGCCTGCTAAATATGTGGCAAAGAAATTAACTTAATGGTTTGAAAATGCACCGTTATGTTTGGGGCAAATCCAACACATCACTCAGTACCACTCTTCATATTTTGAAGAATGTTGGTGGCTGCATCATGGGTATGCCTGGTTCAGTCTGCTTTCCAACAGACACTAGGAGACAAATTCACCTTTCAGCAGGACAATAACCTTAAACAGAAGGCCAAATACAGGATACACTGGAGTTGCTTACCAAAAGGACGTTGAATGTTCCTGAGTGGCCTAGTTACAGATTTGAATTATATCGTCTTGACAATCTATGGCAAGACTTGAAAATGGCTGTCTAGAAATGATCAACAACTAACTTGACAGAGCTTGAAGAATTTTGAACAGAATAATGTGCAAATATTGTACAATCCAGGTGTGCAAAGCGCTTACATACTTGGATTAATTAATAGATAATAGATTAATAAAATGGAGTTAGAAGGGTGAACTAGAAGTCCAAACACTTGGAATTCTATCCAATTTGGAAATATGTCTAAAAACATGTTTTCACTTTGTCATTATGGGTTACTGTGTGTAGATGGGTGAGATTTTTTGTATTTTTATAGATTTTGAATTCAGACTGTAACACAAGAAATGTGGAATAAGTCAAGGGGTATGCATACTTTCTGAAGGCACTGTATATTATGGATAATTGCCCAATACATTTTTAATCACTTTATGTATTTCTAGATATTATGTTTACACAGATCCCCTTGCTGTTTGTAAATCATTGTATTTAAACATTTCTGTGACTGTCCTTGTCTGTCAGTGTATCAGTGTTTTGTTACTTGTCATGTTTTGTGTTTTTTGTGGACCCCAGGAAGAGTAGCTGCTGCTTCTGCAAAAGCTATTGGGGATCCAAATAAACAAATACTCCCTCTTTGATAGGGAACTACAGGATGGAGGTGAGTAGATAGTTAGGGATACTAATACTGTCACTTACTGGTAAGGATAATGTTGATGGGTGTGCCAAGTATATTAGGTTTCCATTTTACCACAGTGGTTTTACCTCTCCAGGTAAGTGTATTAAAGTGGGAGTCAGATGGTTTCCTCAGCAAACAGTCTTACATGAAGCACAATAATGTGCACTTATTGAGGCCCTGTATGTTCAGTTGGTTTATCTTCATGGGAATTATTTAATTAGCTTTTTGTGTCAAGCTTGAACATATTTTGTGTCAAGCTTAAAGTAACTGTCCAGAGAAAATCTAACATTTATAAATTCATATTCTGTTAACTCATACCCAAATAATGTTTTTGTTTCATCCTATGCTCATATTTGTGAAAAAGCATAAAGTTGATATAACGTTTTTTTTAACCCATCCTCAAACTTGTATCGCAAACAGACCATTTAAAAAATGTTTGCTATTTCCTCATAGAGGATGATGTCATCGATGAGCTGGCCAATCAGTGGTCTACTTACATAATTATTTTATGACCCATATACACCCACACCCTTCTGTTGTTGGGGTACGTCTACACCATTCCAACACAGAAAAGCTGCTTTTTAACATGCTTTATCATAATTTCTTGGAATTACAACAATTTCACGTAATTAATTACCCTTCATATTTCATAGAAATCTGGAAACACTAGACAGTTACTTTAAATAATACTTTAAATCTGAGATGCAGTATCAAAGCACTACCCTTGGTTTAAATCCAACCACCAGGGTCCACTGTTCAGCAGAATACAGTCAGAGCTCTTGTTTGCTACAGCTGTTTCACAATGGAATAAACATGAATTTAACATTATAGACTATACTTGGACTATTCATACCCCTCAAATGCTGTCAAAGGGGACAACTGAAATACCCTGTTATTACCTCGTTTTTGACTGCTGTTGTAAGGTGACTGTGGTCACATATGCAGTCACATTGAGATGTCACTTCTAATCCAGTTGTAAACTCTATATTGAAGGTACCACTTTGTACCTTCCCTGGTCCTTTTGTGACTAGGTCTGTGTGAGGGGTAACAAAATGTTGCCTTTTCTTTTCACGACTGCATTATAGGCTTTTTGCAATGCAAAGGGTTTTTCCTACAGTATACTAGTCTATGGCTATCAGATCTGTCACTGTTGGGTTACATGTGCTCCAAGACTGACACTATTTGCAACAGTAGCCTCTGTGCCTTATACTGTATGTGTGTGATAAATTCAAAATAGTAACTGAGATTGGTCGGAAAAAACCTCAGTCCCACCTGAATGGAAATGTTTCAGAGAGCAAAGGCCTTTCAGTTCCATCACAACTGCTCTCTCCTGAAACCATGAGTAACCTCAGAAAACATCCTTGGCTTCACTGTGGGAATTCTCCATAAACATGATCAGAGTTCTGTGTGAAAGGAGTTTGGAAACCTCTTCACACTCATATTTAATTCCAGGGAAATTGAGCGTGGCACAGTGACCACAGTTGATTGACAAATTAGACCTTGTTTAAAACAATTGTCATTTCAAGTGTAGATTATGCCTGCTGTAATCCCAAACCACATACTGTACTACTTTAATTGTTTTGATTTGTTTTTTTCTTTTTCTTGAGCATGACGACACCCTTCTCTAACGAAATTTGAATGCTTAATTTGGTGTCCTGATAACCTCATTTAGTGATTCTGTCTCTGGATGTCCTCAAGACTACTTTCTCCTTATCAGGCAGGGGTTGGATGATCTCAGGGGGACATAGAAAATTCCGGTCCCTGAACCATCTGACTGCTTCCTCTCTCTGGTACAGCTGACATTTAACTGTCACTGTGATAGTGGCTCCATAACACCACCGTATCATCAGACATTATTTCCTCTAGCCCTGGTTTACAGTTTAGTGACTGTTGTTCATGGTAAAAAGGAGGATTGGTGGAAAGTCAGTTATCATGTGTTAACATGACCACTGCACTTGCCCAGGTAGTGTAATGTAGTCAGTATACTGTAATCCGTAGTCAGATGTCAGTGCTCACTATTGCAGATCTTGATGTTGGTTCGGATCAAATATCAATGATGATGACCGGCAGTTGTATGGGGAATGCAGTACATTGTCTATGTAAAGTAAACAGTACAATTGTTATTTGACTTGCTACATTGGAAATTCCAGAGTATCATGGCAGACAATACATTGTAATTTATTGTTTGACTTCAAATGTGGTTAATATTTGATGGAAAGTCTCTTATTCACTGGTATTTTGTGTAGTCATTTCTGCATTCAGCATTTCCACTTTATTTACTCTTTCTTCCCTTTATCAGCAGCAGTATGACGCCCATGTGATCACTTCCTGGCTCAGTCTGAGCCCCATCTGAGTTTCACAGGGCTGAATCTTCAAACAGTGGCGGGGAAGGACTTGAGAGGAGACGGCCAGACAGGACAGCAGATACCATAACAGAAAGGAGACTGTCATGCCTTATATGTTAAGTGAGGAGAATGCCTTAGCCTTTGGACTGCTTATCTGACCACCAACTGTGTGGGACTTCTAAGAGGCTTTAAGGTGAAGTGGTCTCTGTGTGGAGAGCTCAGCCATAGTCCCAGGCAGTGAGATACACCCTATAGAGTAAGCGAACTGCTGCCAGGCTGCAGCTATGGACCTTGAGGAGAGTGGTCCTCCCTCCTCCTCAGTGACCTCGCTGCTCTTTTCACCATGCTGAACAATGCTGCGTCTGTCATCTACATTGTGCTGGAGCTGCTGATAGCTGTACTGTCTGTGTTGGGCAATGTGCTGGTCTGCTGGGCCGTCTGTCTCAACAGCAACCTGCAGAGCATCACCAACTTCTTTGTGGTGTCCCTGGCGGTGGCAGACATTGCTGTGGGAGTGCTGGGTATCCCCTTTGCCATCGTCATCAGCACAGGCTTCTGCTCCAACTTCTATGGTTGCCTCTTCATTGCTTGCTTTGTGCTGGTGCTCACCCAGAGCTCCATCTTCAGCCTGCTGGCCATTGCCATAGACCGCTACATCGCTATCAAGATGCCCCTCAGGTCAGTTCCAAATTCTATGAACATAACAGAGAGTGTGCTAACCATTTTAAACATATTGCTGCTGTCGCGCTGCTTTCCACTCCCATATACGGAGAAAGAGGTTAGACCAGGGGTGAGCAAACAACTTTTTTGGGGAAAGTATTATTTTAGGTAAAAAAAAAAAAAAGTAGAAACTATGTAGAAATGATATTGGACCCTTTATATTTTAAATAACTGCCATTTTTCTGTCCCGCAAATTGATGCTGACTAACAAATTGGCCCACAAGAAATTTCGAAATCCCTATGTGGCCCTCGAGTCAAAAAGTTTCCCACCCCTTGGTTAGGCTTTTCAAAGATTTAAATCTACCCTTTGAGGCTGTATAGGGTTATTGATTGATTTGCCTACCCAGTTTGCAGGTACATTGTGTAGTTCATGCTTTATGCCAGTAGCACATTGCTACATTTTTCTTAATCTTAAAATCTGTGTGAGATATTTTCAGAATAGAGTAGCAGAGGCTATTTTTAAATGAACTTTAGGTTTTTGGGCCAGATGAGCTTTGATTTCCTCAGTGGAACCAGCTATAGTCTCCTAGGAGGCCATCTCACCCAAGACCAGTTAACTGTAATCTCCTCTTACTAATAGTTTATACAGACCATGATCCCCATTCAGAACTATAAGCATGTAAAAAATAAAATAGCTGTTCAGACCAGTCATTTATTTTCCTTGATATATAAATTACATTATTCCCTAAAATGTATTATTAATCAGTAATTACTTATACACTTTCTGGATAGTGTGTGTAGATTGTTGCTCACACACTCTTTTCAACCTCACTCCGACTGACGTATTTGATAGTGTGCATTACCTAAAAACAACATGCCATTCACTCCCTTTTTATTGCGTCCAAGATTGCTGTTCTGTTGTGTCCCTGGGATGTGTTCAGGGCATTTGTGCATGTCTGTGTTGCTGCACAGGGGGGGGGGGGTTGCTGTTTTCTCACAGCTAACCTTTGAACCTCAACGTCTAGAGAATGTGACAGAAACAGGCCCAAAAAAATCAGCTGCACTCCCACACTGACCAACAGACACTTGAAATAGACTTCCCTTCTAAATACTGACGTTTTGTTTTTAAGTCTCTTTTTATAACTTAGATGAGAGGTTTTCCCATAAAAAGATAGTCATTTCCATCCAAACATTTCATGCAGATGAATTACCTGACGCATGAAACAAGTCACAACCGGGCAATGTTATATATGCCGACAGACAATTTGTTAGTTCAACATGGCGGGATCTCTTTGTGTCTGTAAAATTAATTACGCAAGAAAAGCAGTGCAAACGCCTTTATGCGCAAATATTGATATAATAACCATCATGTCGAAGTAAACGCAATGATACACCATATATACAAAAGTATGTGGACAGCCCTTCAAATTAGTGGATTCGACTATTTCAGCCACACCTGTTGCTGACGGGTGTAACATTGAGCACACAGCCATGCAATCGCCATAGACAAACATTAGCAGTAGAATGGCCTTACTGAAGAGCTCAGTGACTGTCAACATGGCACCGTCATAGGATGCCACCTTCCCAACAAGTCAGTTTGTCATATTTCTGCCCTGCTAGAGCTGCCCCGGTCAACTGCAAGTGCTGTTATTGTGAAGTGGAAACTTCTAGGAGCAACAATGGCTGAGCTGGAAATGATAGGCTACATAAGCTCACAGACTGGGACCGCCGAGTGCAGAAGCACATATTGCGTAAAAATCGCCTGTCTTCAGTTGAAACACTCACTACCGAGTTCCAACTGCCTCTGGAAGCAAGGCCGGCACAATAACTGTTCATCGGGAGCTTCATGAAATGGGTTTCCATGGCCGACTTGCCGCACACAAGCCAAAGATCACCATGCGCAATGCCAAGAGTCGCCTGGAGTGGTGTAAAGCTCTCCACCATTGGACTCCAGAGTGATAAATCACGCTAAACCATCTGGCAGTCCGACGGACAAATCTGGGTTTGGCGGATGACAGGAGAACGCTACTAGCCCGAATGCATAGTGTGGACTGTAAAGTTTGGTGGAGGGGAAATAATTGTCTAGGGCTGTTTTTTTATGGTTTGGGCTAGGCCCCTTAGTTCCAGTGAAGGGAAATCTTAACGCTACAGCATACAATTACATACTAGACAATTCTGTTCTTCCAACTTTGTGGCAACAGTTTGGGGAAGGCCCTTTCCTGTTTCAGCATGACAAGGCCCCCGTGCACAAGCGAGGTCCATACAGAAATGGTTTGTCGAGATCGGTGCAAAAGAACTTGACTGACCTGCACAGAGCCCTGACCTCAACCCCATTGAACACCTATGGGATGAATTGGAACGCCGACTGAGAGCCAGGCCTAATCGCCCAACATCAGTGCCGACCTCACTAATGCTGTTGTGGCTGATTGGAAGCAAGTCCCCGCAGAAATGTTCCAACATCTAGTGGAAAGCCTTCCCAGAAGAGGGGATGCTGTTATAGCAGCAAATGGGGACCAACTCCATATTAATGCCCATGAAATGCCCATGATTTTGGCATGAGATATTAGATGAGCAGATGTCCACATATTTTTGTTCATGTAGTGTATGTTGTGTTGTCCTCCCACTACGACTCGGGAAAGCATGCAGTTTATTAGGCTACAGATGAAAGAATTGATGATGAAC
Organism: Oncorhynchus kisutch; assembly: GCF_002021735.2. Taxonomy (NCBI): domain Eukaryota; kingdom Metazoa; phylum Chordata; class Actinopteri; order Salmoniformes; family Salmonidae; genus Oncorhynchus; species Oncorhynchus kisutch. Next base: position 22,831,166 of record NC_034176.2, on the reverse strand, counting down.
TTCGCAGTGTGGTGGATGTTAAAGGTAATGAGCATGATGCTCCTTTCCAATAAATATCAAGGGTCTTATTCTGGTGACATGATAATCGATGCTTGGCTGCCATTTGACAAATAAAAATAATATTGCTCTTATCCATAATAATCTCATAATGTAGGTAGCCTACCTGCTGTATCTGTGAGCTGTTGGCTAGAGTGCATGTGTCAAGACTGGAGTGGGCACTTTTGCTGAATACCACAACAGTTTTTGTGACAAAACCATCAGTAGATTTGAAAATGTCATCACGCACAGCCTTTTATCTGAAAAAAGTATGTTTGATGGAAACATCTCTGGTGGGAAAATGCGCATATTGTTTAATAAAGATTTTAGAATATTCTCATTAAAATTGGTCGCTAATGATATGCCCACTATTATAGTGTTTATTATTTAACTCACTATCCCTTAACCTCTGGGGGAGTCTAACCCTCCAGAGAGACAACTTATCCTCCTCCAGCCAAGAGAGCCCATAATGTGTGTCTTACTGACAGTCCATATCTTTATTGTTCCCACAGGTACAATAGCCTGGTGACAGGCCAGCGTGCCAAGGGGATAATTGCTGTATGCTGGGTGCTGTCCATCATCATCGGCCTGACCCCGATGCTGGGCTGGAATAAGTCCACTGAGCGCCCCAACAGCACCTGTCCCCCAGGCCTGATGGAGTGCCTGTTTGAGGATGTGGTGGTCATGGACTATATGGTCTACTTTAACTTCTTTGCCTGTGTGCTGATGCCTCTGCTGCTCATGCTGGTCATCTACCTGCGGATCTTCATGGCAGCTCGGCATCAGCTGAAGCTCATAGAACTGAAGGCTGTCCATGGGGGGAAGTCCCACTCCACCCTGCAGAAGGAGGTCCAGGCGGCTAAGTCGCTGGCCATCATCGTGGGCCTGTTTGCCATCTGTTGGCTGCCGCTGCACATCATCAACTGCTTCACCCTGTTCTGCCCTCAGTGTGCCCGCCCGCCCCTCTGGATCATATACGTTGCCATCATCCTCTCTCACGGCAACTCAGTGGTCAACCCCTTCATCTACGCAAACCGCATCCAGGAGTTCCGCCACACCTTCAAGAGGGTCATCCGCCGCCATATCCTGTTCCGCCGGGATCTGTTTGACAGTGGTGGCAGCAGCCACACCTCCACCCACAACAGTATCAGCGGCTCAGTAAGGGTTAAGGCCAATGGCCTCCGCCTCGACCTCTTTTCCGAGTACAGCAGCAGCAGCTGTGAGAGCTCCCATCCCTGTCATAGCCATATCAAACCTGCAGGCGGCGTTCTGAAGCCAGCGCCCATTCACAACCACCCTCTTACCGTGATTAGCTCCCACAATCACAGGGAAAGCCCCCCTGTGCCACAGCCTCTCAGACAGACACATACACACCCGTTATGTCATCCCCTGCAGTATGGGGACCAGCAGCAGCAGTCTCACAAAGGTCCGGACGTGGAAGAGGTAAAGGACAGGCAGGATCTCTCCCCTGTCCAGGTCAAAACACTGTTCTATAAACATAAAACCCATTTCACTGAGCTCACTGAGGTGTCCTAATGGACACAGAATGGGCATTAGACAGCTACAAAGGATCCTTATCACCTGGCCTTTGGTGTGAAATTACTGCTGATGTGTACATTTTTTTGGAGTCAGCTCAGAGTAGATTACTGGGCAGTCAGGCTCACAATCTGAGGATCAGAGTTTGGTTGTATCCAGAGTTTGTTTGTATCCTAATTCCACATACTTGGAGGCATTCTATCGCCAGGGATTGTAACCGTTGGTCCTGAATGAGTACGAAACGAGGACCTACACAAAGGCAGGCATGCAAACCCTACTGTACATTCACCATGTGGAAGATAACAACTTATTTTGGGGGCATGAACAATTCTATTTAAATTTGTAAACAAAAATCATTTTAGTTATTTATGGAAGAAACGTTAATGTGACTCGAATGGTTAAATGTGATTCTGTTTACGATGTTTATTCTCTTGCTCTGTGACGTGTCTGGTGCTTAAATCGGAATCCTCACAATTGATTTTTGTGCTATGATAACTGGTGAGGTTTTAATAAATCACCTTTATGATGAATCTTGTGTGTTTGGGGATGGCAGGGATGTTCCAGGTTCGTGATGAGGGGACGGTACTACTGCATTGATTTAGAATGTTTGTGCACCATACAGATGGACATGATAAGAGCAATCTCTTAGATGTTCAGGTTTATGATCTTGCAAATGTATGAATGCTCAAAAAATGATCTGCGTGTTTTTAAATGATAATGGTTTTAAACTATTTTGAGGAATATCTAAACTACTGGGCACTTTCTCAACTTGTCTAACTGTCAGTAACACAAACCAAAACTGTTGAGCTGATCGTTGAGATTACACAGACAATTAAATGGCCAAAATAATTAATCAATGACACATACAGCTTACATTTTTCACTGAATATACTCTCAAGAGTTACATAGCTATGGCATTCTCTGCATTTCACATTTTCAGATGCAATACCTCCTGTTTGAAAATAAATATTTGTATGTAATTGTCATCTCTAAGTGTATTTGTTTGTGTTTCCATGTTGCACTGTTTACGCATTACAATTACTGTACAGCTTTCCCAACTATTGATCAATAAGCTTTCCCAACTATTGATCAATAAGCTTTCCCAACTATTGATCAATAAGCTTTCCCAACTATTGATCAATAAGCTTTCCCAACTATTGATCAATAAGCTTTCCCAACAATGGATCAATAAGTGCAGAGAAAGTTCTAGGGCTCACCATGGCTTTGCTCCAAGCAGGGAGGAGTTTTGGACAAAGGGAAGTGAAGCTCCGGAGGCAGGCTTGCTGGTGAGTCTGGGGAGGGAGCAGACTAGAGCAGACAGGCCCTCTATGGGGATTTATGTCCCCTATCACGAGCTGTGAGATCCTCAGATTTCTCCAGCTTTCCCAGCTTTTATCCAAATTCCCTGATGATTCCAGGTTACAGGGTTACAGGGCATTCTCCTTTTGATATTCTCTCAGGGGCTTCCTGAAATTACATTTGAATGTTTTTTAAAAGATGCTCCCAGCCTAGTTGACTGGTGTTTTCTGCACAACAACATATTGTCTCTCCCCCCATCTCTGACATTACTAAATCAGATTTCAACAACACACCCTTTTAGCTGTGGCCATTCTGACCAATACATCTCTCACTCACCACTTACCTGTTTTACAGTGTCATCCTCACTCACATTTATTTTTATTCCAGTGTTACTGTACTAACCTCCACTGTTGATATAAGAAACAGTATGAACATGTATGCACTCACTACTGTAAATCCCTCTGGATGAGACCGTCGGCTAAATTACTCAAATCTAATGTAAAATGATATACCTGTGACTGTCCTAAGTGACCTGGGGGGTTATGTTACCTTCCTGTCATGACTCAGTGATGACCATTGGTCCTGATACTGTACATGGTGTACTGTACATTTGGCCATGAGTAATGGTGCTCACTGAACAAGACTAATCTAATTCTGTCACTAAGTGGTTCTCGTTTCTCATTCACTGTACAATCTATCAAGTGTTCGATGGTCTGGTATTCTTGGCTCACCTGATTGATAGTGTGATTTGAGCAATGCAATTATCTTCATGGTCATAGAGGGGGAAATACTAGTTTATTCATAGTTCAGTGTTGATGGTTTCACTCTCACCAGCCCTGCTTGATGTAGCATATACAAGTCAGCAGGCCTTGCCATGAATGGACTTAGGTCCTCAGATGATCTACTGTACCTGTCAGTGTTATGGTGGTAAGTAGAGATTGTGTGAAGTGTATTCAATACAACTTGTGTGGTATTTGTGAAGTAAGAGGAAAAGCTGATTCCTGCCCCTAACATCTTTAAGCATAAAGACAGAATATTGCTCTCTTAGAGTTGTTGTGATGAGGCTTGTGGTAACAACTGGTTTGCCATTGTAATTCGCTAGATAGTAGTGTAGCATTGTCTCTATAGGTCATACACAGTCTTGTTTTCAATTTCAGTTAGTGGTCGGCTGACAATAAGTCATCCCCCACAGTATAGCTGTCAGACCACAGTGTTCAACAAGTAGCAGTAAAAGCTCTGTTTGTATATTGACTCCATGGATACAAACAAAAACAGTCCCTTCACATAAAAGGCTTCCTGTCTTCTCATCTTTTGAAAGGAGAAGAGAGAAGAGTGGGTGTCAGAGGGGTTATCGACCATGGGGGAATGTGAGGTCCCTGCAACAGTTCAAAACTGTTTACATGTCTGGTTAAAATTCCAAACATAATATTTACCCTGTCAACTGTTGGTTTGCTCAGAGCAACTGCAGAAGCCATTCACAATGGCCAATCCCTCAGTGCCAAAGCTATGTCACTAAGTGTGATTGTAGTCAACAACATTGATTTAACATCCCCTATTGTGGCACTGTGTGCTTAGCCCAAACGCATTACTTCTTTTGGCTCTATGGAAGAGGCGAGTGCTTCAGCTGCTTGTAGCTACATTACAGGAGGGGGCTATAGAGGTCTGGTCTGACGCATTTTGTATAGAGAGAAGGTGAAATGTTTGTCACAGTGCAGTTTGGAGGTAAGAAAAAGATGGCACTACATCATCATCATGATTTGATTGAGCATAATTCCATCATCTCTGTGGAGGTCAACAGCTGACCTATAATGAAATGTCCGACATACGGTAATGGAGAGCTTTGTTGATATAAACGGATCATATGAGAATAAAAACTTTAAGAAAATCATTGTGGGGATTTAGATGTGACAATCAGGTTACTTTAATGAAGTATGAGGTTATAGATAGAGGACGTGTACAAAAATACTTCTCTTTTATTACTTTGAAAGAGGCCCAAACAGAATTGTTTAACCTGAACTGCAGGATGATAAACTTCATCCACAGTTTGAAGGAGAGGTGTGATCTGGATCCTCAAGGTACTGTCCTGTACTTCTCCCATAGAGAAAAATAATTTACAGTTCAACTTCTGATGTGTTTCATCAAATATCACATTCCTAATTCAACCTGATAGTGTGGTTACAGTATGAAAGAGTGATACAAACAGTACTGGATATACATTACACAGTACATTGCAGTGTGAGGTTTAATGTAAACTCAGCAAAAAAATAACCGGACCCTTTTCAGGAACCTGTCTTACAAACATAATTTGTAAAATTCCAAATAACTTCACAGATCTTCATTGTAAAGGGTTTAAACACTGTTTCCCATGCTTGTTCAATGAACCATAAACAATTAATGAACATGCACCTGTGGAACGGTCATTAAGACACTAACAGCTTACAGATGGTAGGCAATTAAGGTCACAGTTATGAAAACTTAGGACATTAAAGAGGCCTTTCTACTGACTCTAAAAAACACCAAAAGAAAGATGTCCAGGGTCCCTGCTCATCTGCGTGAACGTGCCTTAGGTATGCTGCAAGGAGGCATGAAGACTGCAGATGTGTCTCTGAACAATTATTATTACATTATTCAATTTCTGTTAGTCACATGTCTATGGAATTTGTTCAGTTTATGTCTCAGTTGTTGAATCTTGTTGTGTTCATACAAATATTTACACGTTAAGTTTGCTGAAAATAAACGCAGTTGACAGTGAGAGGACGTTTCTTTTTTTTGCTGAGTTTATATGGTAACTCTGACAGATTGTTTCCTGACTGAGTAAATGTCATAAGTGAATATGTAATAGACCGAGAGAGCCCAGTGTAAAGGTCACATTGAAGATGTACTCTGCAGACTGTGTGGACCTGATAGGCAGGACAGGGGAGCTGGTGAACCTGAGTGACAAGGAGGAGAGCATGGAGCAGGCCAGCAGTCTGATGAAGAAGAGGCACAGCTACGTTCTCATACGCATCTGCAGTGAGTCTCTCAAAATATGATGAAGGCACTAGGCTTCACATGTCCATATTAAAAATCCCATGGGATCAAAGTTTGGTTTCTCACATTGCTTGCCAAACACTATTACTATGCTTACTAATATGTTATAGATAGGTTGTTAACATGGCTGCAATAAATGTTATTATTACTAAAGATATTTTACATTAATGAAACGGATTAACTTTCATTCACTTCATATTTTGCCTCCAGAAGGTGACGGGACTGAAGGGCAGAAGTATGTGCCACTCTTAAATGACCTGGACAAGAGCCATCCTGAGTTAGCAGGTAATGCCAAATGACTCTCTTGCCTAGTTACTGTACATGTGCACCGCCCTTGCCTTGAGCAAACCCACATCAAGTCTGATTTAAGACTATGAAAAGGGGTGGCTAATATGTACGTTTGTATGTACTGTCTGCACCCGTGTTACTTTAGTACAATTGTTCTACCTCAGATGTCCTAAAGAAGTTGTCCAACCCCTGTAAGGAGCGGGACAGAAAGGCTGTTCCGTCAAGGAAAGGCTCTGTTAACCAGACCTGGAGCAAGGCCACCGCTGGAAACAAGAAGAGCCATTCTGGAAAACTTTGACTATGATGAGAGGAGAGGAGGAAAGGTGAAAATGATGGTGATGGACATGCATGAATAAAACAATGTGATCCACATACTAATACAGTAAATGTGTTGGTGCTGTGGTGCTATTCACTCCGATAATTTTTTAACAAAGGTACATTTAGGTTGATAAATTAACATTCTAACATATCCCAACGGGTAATGTAAGAATGTTGCATGTCTGCTGTGCATACTAGAGGCTGGTATAGGTCCAGAAACGTTTTGTACTCATATAGGACTATTTGTGAGAGGTAGGCTATATGGACCACTTATTAAATGCATAAATCTACTTATCCATGTATTCACAACAATTAATGAAGTTAAAATAAAATACAACAATTGTTGAACAACTAGTAAAGGTAGCATATATATTTGTAGATACGGTGCCTAGTGTTATACCACATAGTTTTCTATACAATACAAGCTTTGTCTATACTGTACCTGACCTGTCATAGACTTCCTAACTGTAGTCAGTGTAAAGCGTGACTCATCATCTTCATGATGATATATGACAGAGAAACGTGATAGAATCGGACAGGTTGCATAACCACAGCAAAAGTAAAAATATGACTATGTTTATTTTGCCCAATAGACGACGGGGTGGGCTTACTGGGCTATCGGGTTCACTAACAGAAGCACAAGGTTTGGACGGTGGAACTTGTACAGAAGGAGCCTCACAATGCCGGGGTCTGAGTTTGAATCTTTGGAGAAGATACTGGAGACACATATTCCAGATGAGGAATTGAAAGAAGTGAAATTAATCTTGTTTGGAAAAGAAACCAAGTGAGTTGTTGTTGAATTCTGCACTCGGCCCTATCAGGCTGCAGAAGTCTCCTTGTCTGTATGCTGAGCCTGGTCTCATAGACTAGACGTAATATAGTAAAAGTAAATCCGGGGCATGCAAATTAGTATGATATGAAACGTTTGGTACGGTTACATGAGAGAGAAGGTTACTTAAGGCAAAAACAAAAGGAGAGTGGTTGGTCAGGGTGGATGGGTGAGCGCAGAGCATAATTTGAGACAGATCCTGCCAGAACAGGATCCTGCACCTCTCCGTTTTGGACTGTTTCATTCCGTAAACCCATTTGTCAAGATCTGGTATCTCTATTGCCATAAAAAATCATTGTCAGCTTGCAATGTAAAAATTATAATAAAAGCAATCAGAGTTCATTCAAGTTGCCTCCTCCGTAATTATCCTGCCCCTTAAAAATGTAATGAGAAAAAGTGTCTGATATTCCACAAATTGATTTGAGTCGGGCCGGCCCGGGTTTATTGTTTGCGAAACATGTAGCCTATAGACCAATGCGTGGCCTTTGCTGTGGTGAGAGAGAGAAGCACACCTGTATCTCTCGCATAACTTTTTATGATCTCTGTCCCTCTCTCTGCTCTGATGAACATGAGCCTGCAACTCTCATCTCTCCAGCATTACAGTTCATAATTTATTTACTTATAGAATCATAGCCGCGGGAAGGGTGCTGGATGTATCCCAGCACCCCTGATACATTTAAACACTTTTGACAAAGTTATAGAATTACTGCTGCCTGTTCAAAAATAAGTGAAATAATTCAGAAGACTACTCCACGAGTAGGCCTATAATTTAGCCACAGAGGATCAATAGCTTATTTAATATTTTTGCCTCGCTGTTGATTGTGTGTAGCCCAATCACAATCACCTACAGCTGGGAACGTGCAGAAAATTGTTCAGTGAACAGAACGTAGCTAAAACAGGCCTTTCCCAATATTTGAAATACAATCACCAGCAAACACAAATTGGAAAGTAAATGGCTCCTGTTGAAAAGAAGCTTGTCACACCTGTACAAAATGTGGAAAACAACACAGTGAAAGAAATGACAGGATAGCGTGTGCCCCAAACCATCACAGCACAATTGCTCCACTGTCTGTATGTCCCCTGTATACCTACTGTGCAAGTTAAGGTGATAGAAGATGGACTAAATTACAATACATACAAGTTAAAGGTGAAACCGTCCCTTTGTAGTAGACAGAAAATGAGATGTCATTGTATTCTACTCAACTCATGACTTTTTTTTACAGTTCATATTTCAATTTCCTACATTGTCGATATATCCCTTTCCCACCCCCTCCCTATTGCCCCTGCCTCACACAAATTCTTATATGTATTTCTTTTCATTTAGAGTTTTTTTTTTACATATTCTTTAAACATATCCTTTTCCCATTTTGAATGTATAATCAAGTAAAATAAACCTTTACCGTGTCTCTTGTCTCTTGTACTCTTACCGTGTCTCTTGTACTCATATATTTTGCACTTAAAACAATTAATGTTTTGAAGAGGGGACCATAGAAATGACAGGAGAGTCTGTATAACTGTCCCTTTGTAGAAGACAATTGTAAGCAATGCTTATATTCACACCCCACATTTTAGTGAACTACAAATTAGTAACAAATGTCAAACTTAAAACACATTTCAGCAATGTCCAAATGTCTGTTCCTTTGGAATAAATAATTGTTAGTATTGGTTAGACCCATATTGAAAAAATAACCGATGTTGGGCTGGGGAGTCACCTCAGAGCAGTTTGTCATAGGCTATAGACAATATAGCTCAGAGGGTCCTCCAAACACACAAGCCTCTACACTGTCTTGGTAGAGGGGAACAAGTTGAACTGTGAACAATACTGAACAAAAATCTAAAACGCAACATACAACAATTCCAAAGATTGTACTGAGTTACAGTTCATATCAGGAAATGTCAATTCAATAAATTCATCAGGCTCCAATCTATAGATTTCACGACTGGACAGGGGTGCAGCCATGGGTGGGCTTGGGAATGCATAGGCCCACCCACTGGGGAGCCAGGCACAGCCAATCATAATGAGTTTTTACCCCACAAAAGGGCTTTTATTACAGACAGAAATAGTCCTCAGCTTCTTGATATGCCACACCAGTTGGCTGGATTATCTTGGCAAAGGAGAAATACTCACTAAAATGGATGTAAACAAATTTGTGTACAAAATTTGAGAGAAATATGTTTTTGTGTGTATGGAACATTTCTGGGATTTTTTATTTCAGCTCATGAAACATGGGACCAACACTTTACATGCTGCGTTTATATTTTTTGTTCAGTGTATATACAAAAGGATTGTTTCACGACCACCCTACGAGTGGCTCAGTTTCCTTCAGCACCTCGCCCCTTAGCGTCTCTCATCTCCGCCAGCCACTGTTCTACAATCTTCCACTCAGCAGAACTTAAAACATAGTTATTTTCAGTTTACAATTAACATTTCGAAGTTAGAGGAAGCCATAGACATAACAGGAGTGTCTGTATAACTGTCCATTTGTAGTAGACAATTTTAAGCATTGCATATGCATGCTACACATTTGAGTGAAATGCTGATTAGTTACAAAATGTCACACTTAAATGTCTCTTGTCAGCATGGGTTAGACAAGCAACCACTGGACCGTCGTTAGTCTGGTGTCTCAAGCAAGTCTGTGATGAATTATGAACTTCCCATGCTGCTCCTGGTAAACAGCGTCCGGCCAATCCACCGCTGCTGATGCTTGTTGAGAGTTGCCCGCAAGCGCTGAGAGAGAGAGGGAGAGAGTGTTATGCTACTACTATACTACTATACTATACTACTATACTAATAGTCGACCCAACAACTATTCAATTACCATTTCTAAGCTTCTAATTTATTATAGAAAAACTCATCCCAGAACTTTCTGAGGCAGGCCTTGGAGGCAAGAAGGACATCGCCCTCTTCTGTTTTTTGCCCACAGGGGCAAGGACAGTGATGAACTGTGAGCTCCGTAGGCAGCTATTGGTAAACAGCGTCCGGTCAATCCACTGCTGCTGCTTCCTGTTGAGAGTTGCCTGCCAGCTCTCCGGAATCACCAGCTGCATTTAAGGGAGAGAGAGTTAAACTACTAATAGTTATCCAAACATTAACAAATCTTAAATTTATTTATTATAGAAAAAATCACCTCAGCACTTTCTGAGGCATGCTATCGAGGCAGGTCTTCGCCCTACCAAGGCACAGACAGAAGAATGGGGTGGATTACAAGAGGACCTGAGGTAGATCATGAGGGACAGGGGCCAAATGTGAGGCAGGAGGGCATGCTGGAGGTACCTGTACGTCCAAGGGTTCATACATAATACATACAGAGAATACATAAGTGACAGCTACAGTACTAAGCATTCTCAGCACCATGAGAGCAAATCTATAGCCAAGCAGCAGCATGGCTACAGCTACTAGATTTAGTGAGCTACAAGCTTTAGTTATGTAGCTATAGGACAAAGAATCCATAGGCCTATATGACTAATACAGGAAGAGGGTCATCATGGAAGGTTTTTCATCTGTGCAAAGCATGCACACATTGCATTTATGGAAAGCATGCATGTAAAGTTGTGTAAAATTTAAACGCATGTCAGATCTAAGAATGTGTTCTTAACTGACTTGTCTAGTTATTTTTTTTTTTTATGTAATAAAAAAATCTACATGGACAATAGTAAGATTAACACAATGCATATCTTCCATTATTGTAAAGTATTCATGCTTGCAGAATGTCAAGGGAATTGAATAGCCTACCTAATATTGCAGACCCATATGACTGTGTAGATTGAAATGCAAGGGAAATATCACGATTTTTACACCATTAAACTAGCTAACAAAATACATCCATTAGCTAATACATGACTGATACTATTACAAAAAACTGTGCCATACACTGGAACCGAAAATAAACTACTGTAGCATGCTACTTTCTCACAACTTAACAGACGTCTTATTCCATACAAAAACCAACAAATTTAAGCGCAAGTACGCATTAAAATAGCTACGATTGTAAAAATATGATTTACCGATGCCGCTAAATGCTACGTGCATCATAGGTAGATGACACCAGAGATGTATTTTATTTATTTGTATTTAACCTTTATTTAACTAGGCAAGTCAGTTAAAGAACAAATTATTATTTACAATGAGATTGCACTGTATAATAATGTTTACAATTCGCTTTCCATTCATACAAATACACAAATGTAGCAAAAACATTACAATCGTTTTCATGCCATTTTATAAAACAATGTAACTCTCTCTCCGTGTGACGTAAACAATGATACAACGCGGGGAAAGCGTCATGGCCGCCGTTTGTTTTTGAAAATTCGAGTTGGGGCCGGGGCTAAAGTCAAAGTACGAACATGATTGCACCAACACGACAAAAGGGCGATGGTGGTTGGATACCGTCAGTTGAGAACGTCTAGCATTCCCATTGGTGGCTTTAGTGGCTTTTCACTAGTTGAGACTAACTAGACATCGAATTGGCTGACAGTGTTGTCAGTCATTTCACAATTGGCAGACGACACCACCATTTTTTTTGAAAGATCATAATGAAGTCAAGAAAGCTATTGAGTGTATTAATGCCTTCACACATGTCTAGGTTTATCTCTGAAAGTAGGAAATGTTAATTATTTGCGTTGAAAAGGTGTGACTTAAAGTATGCCATATCCCTGTAAAAGATGTGATCACATATCTTGGTATTACTGTTAGCAAAGATCAGAAAGAAAGGGACAACTTAAAATTCTCTCCTATTGTAGGGAAAATTGGAAAGAGATTTAACTCCTGGTTATTAAGAGATCTTTCTTCATCTGGACGTGTACTTTTATCACAATTTGAAGGTCCAGATGAGTTTATACCTCCCTTGTCTTGGATGTTCCTCTGTCAGTAACTAAAATGGTTGATACTAAATTATTTAACTTTATATGGAGGAATAAAGCTCATTATTTAAGAAAAGCGGTAATATGTAGCACCCAAGGTGAGGGAGGGTTGAATGCTCTGGATTTTAAAACCTCTAATATAATATTTAGGATTAAATGGAAACTATTTATGAAATAAGGGTTGCATCTGGAATATCATCCCTAATTTAATATTCCAACAAATTGGTTGTCTAGAATTCTTAATCAAATGCAACTTTGATTTGGGTAAAATCCCTATTAAGCTGCAAACTTTCATAAACAAGTACTTCTAACTTAGAACCTCATGTAAAAAAACAATTTTTCCCCTCATATGTATACAATCTGGAATAATAAAGACATAAAATACTATATGATTATCCAGAATCTTTTAGAACACACAATGTTACATTCACTCCTGAGGAGTATCAAATTGTTGTTAGAGCTGTCCCTAAAGGTGTTATTCTTCTTTTAGGATAATATAACAGTACTCCAAGTGCAACTGTTGAGGATTTTGTAGCCTCAATACAACTAGAAGGAATTGACATTTTAAACTATAAATGTAATAACATGTATATAAGGACACTATGTTAATATGTTACTATTCCCTCTGCTAAAATATACTGGAATGCAGCCCTAGGACAAGTGAACTGGAATGCAGCCCTAGGACAAGTGAACTGGAATGCAGCCCTAGGACAAGCAAACTGGAATGCAGCCCTAGGACAAGTGAACTGGAATGCAGCCCTAGGACAAGTGCCCTGGAAGGCAGTCCTAGGACAAGTGCCCTGGAAGGCAGCCCTAGGACAAGTGCCCTGGAAGGCAGCCCTAGGACAAGTGCCCTGGAAGGCAGCCCTAGGACAAGTGCCCTGGAAGGCAGCCCTAGGACAAGTGCCCTGGAAGGCAGCCCTAGGACAAGTGCCCTGGAAGGCAGTCCTAGGACAAGTGCCCTGGAAGGCAGCCCTAGGACAAGTGCCCTGGAAGGCAGCCCTAGGACAAGTGCCCTGGAAGGCAGCCCTAGGACAAGTGCCCTGGAAGGCAGCCCTAGGACAAGTGCCCTGGAAGGCAGCCCTAGGACAAGTGCCCTGGAAGGCAGTCCTAGGACAAGTGCCCTGGAAGGCAGTCCTAGGACAAGTGCCCTGGAAGGCAGCCCTAGGACAAGTGCCCTGGAAGGCAGCCCTAGGACAAGTGCCCTGGAAGGCAGCCCTAGGACAAGTGCCCTGGAAGGCAGCCCTAGGACAAGTGCCCTGGAAGGCAGCCCTAGGACAAGTGCCCTGGAAGGCAGTCCTAGGACAAGTGCCCTGGAAGGCAGCCCTAGGACAAGTGCCCTGGAAGGCAGCCCTAGGACAAGTGAACTGGAACAAAGTTTTGTTGTTATCTGGTAAATATTGTATATCTAATAAGGTGAAAGAAGTATCATACAAACTAATTTATAGAATCTACCCTGTAAAGACCTTTATTATACACAGATTTAAAATAGCTATTGACAACAAATGTGTATTTTGTGATTGTGACCCAGAGACTCTTGACCATTTATTTTTGGTTCTTATGTCAGAAGATGTTGGTGTGAGTTAGAATATTTTATTTTAAAAGAAACAACTATTAATGTTAATTTGAAAGACTCTGATATTATGTTTTATTTTGATCCAAATTATATGGACCCTAATTTAACTTTTATTGTTAATTTGTTAATCTTTCATGGAAGATTCTTTGTCCATAAAATGAAGTGGGCAGAGAACAAACCCCTTTTCACATTATTTAAGATAGAATTGAAATATTATTCTGAAATGATCAGTAAATGTAAAAACCAAAAAGCAATACGCACCATAAAAGTATTTAACAAATTGAAAATGAATCTTGAAATGTGATACCCCTCTCTGTCTGTTAGGTTTATGTACTCTTGTTTGTATATTTCTGTTTATTTGTATTTGTTGTGTTCATAATTTTAAAAAGTATACTTTTTTTCTAATAAAAAAAGGAATGCGCTCCAAAAGGCTTACAAAGCGCATGCGCAAAGACCTCAAACCAAATATTTTTTCAGTAATCTAAAATTATGTAGAATTGCATGAAATGCGGTTATAAAAGGCCAACATTTTCCCGGACAAACATGTTCCCTCATTTGTGCAACTTGTGCAAGCACCTCTACTCTACTGCTCTATGCCAGTATGCAGAAGGATATATCTAAAAAAATTTATGTGTTCAGGCCCAGGTTTCTCGGGCTCACTTTTTGTTCCAGCACCTCCCAATTTACCATTAAGCACTGGATGGGTGTATAATGTGAACGTCTAACAATCCAATGGTTGTGTGTTTGAATCCCATCATGGAAAACTTTAGCATTTTAGCTAATTTGCAACTACTTAGAGTACTACTTTTAGTTACTTTGCAACTACTTAGCATGTAGCTAACCCTTCCCCCAACCCTAACCTTAATTTTAGCTAACCCTTCCCCTAACCCTAACACGTACATCTAGCAACTCAAAGGTTGTGTGTTCCAATCCAATCATGGACAACTTTAGCATTTTAGCAAATTAGCAACTTTGTAACTTTTTAGCTACTTTACAACTACTTAGCATGTTGGCTAACTCTTCCTCTTACCTTAAAACCTTTAACCTAACTCCTAATCTTGACCCTAGCAAACCCTTAGCCAGCTAGCTAACTTTATAGCATTAGCCACCTAACTAACTTTAGCAACAACAAATTGGAATTTATAACACATCATACATTTTGCAAATCCAAAACATATCATACATTTTGCAAATTCGTAACATATCGTACATTTTGAAAATTCATGACATATGTTACAAATTGCAATTTGTAACATATTGTACAACTTGCAATTCGTAAAATATCATACGAATTGTAATCACAAATTCAAATAAAATCAAAGTTTATTTGTCACATGCGCCAAATACAACAGGTGTAGTAGACCTTACAGTGAAATGCTTACTTACAAGCCCTTAACCAACAGTGCAGTATTTAAGTAAAAAATAGGTATTAGGAAAACAATAGATAACTAAAGGAAAAAAATATTTAAAAAAATAACAGTAGCGAGGCTATGTATACCGGTACAGAGTCAATGTGCGTTTGCACCGGTTAGTCGGGCTAATTGAGGAAATATGTACATGTTGGATTAGTTAAAGTAATAAATGATAAACAGAGTAGCAGCAGCGTAAAAGGGGGGGGGGTTTGCGGACACAATGAATAGTCCAGTTAGCCATTTGATTAGATGTTCGGGAAGCTTATGGCTTGGGGGTAAAAGCTGTTAAGAAGCCTTTTGGTCTTAGTCTTGGTGCTCCAGTACCGCTTGCCATGCGGTAGCAGAGAGAACAGTCTATGGCTGGCGTCTTTGACAATTTTTAGGGCCTTCCTCTGACACCGCCTGGTATAGAGGTCATGGATAGCAGGCAGCTTAGCCCCAGTGATGTACTGGGCCGAACGCACTGCCCTCTGTAGTGCCTTGCGGTCGGAGGCTGAGCAGTTGCCGTACCAGGCAGTGATGCAACCAGTCAGGATGCTCTCGATGTTGCAGCTGTAGAACCTTTTGAGAATCTGAGGACCCATGCCAAATTCTTTTCATTTCCTGAGGGGGAATAGGCTTTGTCGGGCCCTCTTCATGACTGTCTTTGTGTGCTTGGGCCATGTTATTTTGTTGGTGATGTGGACACCAAGGAACTTGAAGATCTCAACCTGCTCCACTGCAGCCCGGTCGATGAGAATGGGGGTGTGCTTGGTCCTCCTTTCCTGTAGTCCACAATCATCTCCTTTGTCTTATGTTGAGGGATAGGTTGTTATTCTGGCACCACCCGGCCAGGTCTCTTACTTCCTCCCTATAGGTTGTCTCGTTGTTGTCAGTGATCAGGCCTACCACTGTTGTGTCGTCTGCAAACTTAATGACATGTTGGAGTCGTGCCTGGCCATGCAGTCGTGGGTGAACAGAGACTACAAGAGGGGACTGAGCACGCACCCCTGAGGGGCTTCAGTGTTGAGGATCAGCGTGGCAGATGTGTTGTTACCTACCCGTAACACCTGGGGGCGGCCCGTCAGAAAGTCCAGGATCCAGTTGCAGAGGGAGGTGTTTAGTCCCAGGATCCTTAGCTTAGTGATGAGCTAAGCTAAGGATACTGGGACTAAATATATACTATACGAAACATAACATAACATATCATACTAAATGGAATGTTTCAGATACATGCACAGAATAATATGAAATGCTATGATACCAGGTTGCCATGGGACCATAGAAAATACAGTAGATTGCATTTCAAATCAAATCAAATCAAATTTTATTTGTCACATACACATGGTTAGCAGATGTTAATGCGAGTGTAGCGAAATGCTTGTGCTTCTAGTTCCGACAATGCAGTAATAACGAACAAGTAATCTAACTAACAATTCCAAAAAAACTACTGTCTTATACACAGTGTAAGGGGATAAGGAATATGTACATAAGGATATATGAATGAGTGATGGTACAAAGCAGCATAGGCAAGATACAGTAGATGATATCGAGTACAGTATAACATATGAGATGAGTATGTAAACAAAGTGGCATAGTTAAAGTGGCTAGTGATACATGTATTACATAAGGATGCAGTCGATGATATAGAGTACAGTATATACATATGCATATGAGATGAATAATGTATTCATCTCATATGAATAATGTATTTCATAACTATGTGGACAATATGTTCTCATCCATGAGGTTTAGCCACATTTTGACACTGCTGTTATAAAGTGAAAAATATATCATGAGTCATTTATTTACAATCAAGTGGACTTTGATCAAAACAGTGTCCTTTCAACCAACCCCTGTCATAGCGCCTGTGAATGGGGGCAGTATTGAACCCTGGTTTTAATGTCTATGATTGAACCTTTCATAGGGGCAATCTTCACTCTTTAGTATATATGGACATTAAGCAATCCACACACTATCTGCCTGGCAGCAATGGCAAAATAAAGGGATGGTTCAATCAAAATTGTGTAGTATTTTGTTAATTACTCAACTGTTAATACAATCACACAAAGATGCACTTGTTTGTAGGGTTTACCAGTATTTCATATAGGTGTTGCTGAGGGTCTGTGAAACCAGATGAGAGTCACTTCTGTCTGGATAATTAGGTTTAGCTGACCTTTAAAGCACATTTGACAATCTCTTTCAGGAAGTTTGATCTCCCAGCATGTGAGGTGGAGGCTGCATTGGAGAGGGACTTTGAGCTTCATGGGTACTTGCTTGATGCGTCTCCGGAGTAGCTCAGGCCCCCGAGAAACGTCCTCATTCAGAACCGCATCGTTCTGCCCACTGATGCCCCTGTCCTGGTTCAGGTTAGAGAGTAATGACTACTTAGGTTCAATCTCTTTACCAACCAAAGCCTGCTGCAATATTGTTTGCATCTATGGCACTCTCTCTTTCTTCTCGTTATATGTGCATGTAAAGTTACAATAAATCCATTTCAATTCAATCACTTTTTCACAGCATCCCTTTTGATTTACTCAAAATGTTTTATGTTTACCCATGGAAAAAGTGGTCAGAAAAGTATTTTTGTGAATGCTAAAACGACCTGAATGCTAAAACATACCATGAGACATGCATGTCTTCATCGCTGGAAAATATAAACGGTTGAGTTCGATATAATTTTAAAGCTTACAGTTTAGTCACACTATTTGATTCGTTTTTGAAAAAATGCTTTTAAATAAACATGTATATTTTAAACCTTTGAAAATGATCTAAAAACACGTTAACTCAGATTTAGTTCATATTCACATATGTTGTAGCTTAGGCCCTTTTTCACATCTGAGGTTTTTGTGTTGTGCCCGCCATCGGTTGAGACGCGACATGCTCTTGAATACAGGGTGGGTGTTATTTCAACCATAGAAATATAATTCATAGAACAGACCATATCCCTTCAGACCACTGCAATTTAGCTGGTACACCATTAAAATTGAATAGAAATGTTAACTTCTAATTACTACCACCGGTCCAACCATCGTTGAATATTCAACTTAATGGCCATGTTTCTTATGGAGGATTGACAGTATAATCTAAAACAACAGATATTCCCATTCAAGTCAACATCCTCTGATGTGTGGACCTCTAACCATCTTTGTCGTACCATTTGAAAGTTGACATCTCAATATATTCCCATTTTAGTACATTTATCAGCCAAAACATGACACCCACCCTGTATTCAAGCACACGTTGTGCCTCAACTGATGACGGTCACAACACATCAAATCAAATCAAATGTATTTATAAAGCCCTTCGTACATCAGCTGATATCTCAAAGTGCTGTACAGAAACCCAGCCTAAAACCCCAAACAGCAAGCAATGCAGATGTAGAAGCACACATAAACCTCAGATGATGTAAAATAGGGTCTAAGCTAAAACATGACCTATTTTTGACAACCCTGTTTGTAAACTTTTCAATTATATTAATATCAACCGTTTATCTTTTCCAGTGATGACATGGATGTTTCATCGTATAGTGGGTCAACTTTGACCACCTTTTTCTCTTGAATGATTTGGCATTCAGTCCAAAAAGTCACTTTCTGAGCACTTCTACAATTGGAAAATATGTATGGAACGTTTTGTTCAAATCTAAATGGGTGCTGTCAAAACGTTATTGAATTGAAATGGATTTACCCAATTGCAATTTGAAGTCCTTACTATGAGCAGTGTTGAGAAGACGCATGGGGCTTGGTGACTGATCTCTGTGTTCATCAATGAAGGCCAGAATGGAGTAAATGGAATGGTATCAAACACCATTCCATTCACTCCATTCCAGTCATTACACTCCATTCCAGTCATTACACTCCATTCCAGCCACTATTATGAGCCGTCCTGCCCACAGCAGCCTTCACTGGTGTTCATCCCTCTACCCGGATAATAGCACTCCACAAAAGGATTGGTGAGATGGTCGATGTGGCGGCCATGTGTGGGGTCAACATTGTCTCCTTTCAGGGGGCCTGGAGTGAGTGAGATTACAGATCTGTTTTACTGAGGTAGCCTATTGGAGCTTTCCATACATTTTCTTTGTGCAATCTGTTACAGAGAATAAGGATACAAATTGTGCTTGTTCACTTTACTGTACTTTAACTGGATCAGCCAGGGTGATAGGATCTGGGTATACGGCAGAGGGTTCATTTGTCCTTAATTGGTCAAAGGGACATCAGCAGCACACCAAACACAGTCTGTTATCCTATTTGTTTGGGGTCCTAAACAACATTATGATGTGTTGAACATTTGATGAAAGAGGTGTGCATTCCTATGGCCTCTTGCCCATTTAGAGAGTCCTAGTATAGCAGAAATACACCAAGTGCTCCATCAGGGAGGTGACCCCATCCCCACAGCTACGTGGAACAGTAATAAGCATACACAGAGATTTTCATCAAAATGCTTCACATGGTGTGAAGACAGATCACGTGATACATTTTTGGAGCATCGTATGCTTATTTTCTGTCCTCTGAGAGATATACTTATATGAACAGTTATGTTTAAGTGCTCTCTAGTGTGTACCTCCATTTTACGGCTCTGAGTTTTTAGAGATGATCCTGCTTTGTTCCCCATCACAGGTACTCCCTTTGCCTTCCGTACCCGGGAGAAAGAAATGTGGACAGAGTCTGCATAAGGTGGATACACCACCCGCTTCTGCCAAGAGGTTAGAGGTCAAGGGTCATCCACGGCACAAGAATATACCACATCCAATGCAATACTGCTAGTGACTCATACTCTGAGAACAGTCATAGTAGAAGCCATTTAATAGTATGGGTAGTAGTAAGTATGCATAATCTAACTGTAGTTTTACAAATCCCTGCAGTCAAATGACCTAGTGGCCTCATGGGTGGAATGTTATTAATATTTTTCAGAATTTCCATATTAATAAAACAAAACAATTGTGGCGCAAATCCTGTGTTTCTATATCAAACAGTGTTTGTATATTTCAGTCTTCTGTGATGTATATAAAGTGTAATATTGAGTTGCAAACTAAAAATGTTATACATTCAACTCTATATCTGACATGGTCCAGGTGTCTTCTTTTTGTAAGCCCATAACCATGTGTGTAAGGTGAGTACTTTTGTTTCAAAGTAGATTTATTTGACTACCAAGAAACACTGTGTGACCCTGATTTAGCCCACTGCAGTATAAGGTTAACAGATATGAAACTGTAGTCAAATAATGCCATTGTATAGATTAGAGATTGGTATTGCTCCTTAGTGTATTATTTAGCATGTGAAATAATGTTCCATTATGTTTAACGACAAGGCACATTCTACAACATAATGTAGGCCTAGCTGTTGAGAAACAAAGAGTGATTGTACTCTGGGGTAGTTTGCATGCTGTCATCTAATTCATGCATAGTGAATAATATATGTTTGTGGTGGGAGTTCATGCTCAGTTTGGGGTCTAGAACATAAAAACAGCTCCAGTCTGATATGAGCATTCCAGCATGTAGCTGTGCGCTGTCACACACATACACCTCTGTGTTTGCATGTGTGTGCGTGTGTAACGGATGCGATGGTGCACGCTAAATAGTGTTTCAATCGGTGACGTCACTTGCTCTGAGACCTTGAAGTAGTAGTTCCCCTTGCTCTGCAAGGGCCGCGGCTTTTGTGGAGCGATGGGTAACGATGCTTCGTGGGTGACTGTTGTTGATGTGTGCAGAGGGTCCCTGGTTCGCGCCCGGGTATGGGCGAGGGGACGGTCTAAAGTTCTACTGTTACACGTGCATGTGTTTGTGCTGATGGAGATGGGCAATTCCAGCCTTTTGTCTTTGTATGATGACTCATGTCTTAAACTCTACTCTTGTTTTGTCTTCAGCTGGCAAAGAAATACAACATCGTAGTGATATCGCACATTTTGTAGTGAGAAAAGGTACACAACGTACTTTGGAACACAGCAGTAGAGGTCTCCACTGTTGACGTTGAGACTGGTGTTATGTGGGTACTATTCAATGAAGCTGCCAGTTGATGACTTGTAAGGCGTCTGTTTCTCAAACTAGACACTCTAATGTGTCTAGTTTCATGCTCAGTTGTGCACCGGGGCCTCCCACTCCTCTTTCTATTCTGGTTCTGTGAAGGGAGTAGTACACAGCGTTGTACGAGATCTTCAGTTTCTTGGCAATTTTTCGCATGGAATAGCCTTCATTTCTCAGAACAAGAATAGACTGATGAGTTTCAGAAGAAATTTCAAACCCACAAATGCTGATGCTCCAGATACTCAACTCGTCTAAAGAAGGACAGTTTTCAGCTGTGCTAACATAATTGCAAAAGGGTTTTCTAATGATCAATTAGCCTTTTAAAATTATAAACTTGGATTAGCTAACACAACGTGCCATTGGAACACAGGAGTGATGGTTGCTGATAATGGGCCTCTGTACGCCTATGTAGATATTCCAATGGCACGTCCATAAATAATCTGCCGTTTCCAGCTACAATAGTCATTTACAACATTAACAATGTTACGACCCCATCTCTTTTATCTGCCTGTGTGCTTGTCTCATTAGATGCATGTCCATACTCAGAGTGAGGAACAGACCTTTGTAATTAGGGCTGTCAGGAGGACTGTTCCAGCCATCTTTATACTTTATACTCTAAAGTTGCTTGTGTCTGTCACACACACACACACACACACACACACACACACACACACACACACACACACACACACACACACACACACACACACACACACACACACACACACACACACACACACACACACACACACACACACACACACACACACACACACACACACACACACACACACACACACACTATACTCTTCCAGCTGCCATCCCACAATGGTGTGTCTACAGTAGGAAGACATACTCATTACTTGCTGAACACAACAGGCTGTTGTTTCATTTCTCAAGAAGTTAATAATCATGTCATGTCATCCACTAAACCTATTATTTCAGGTCAACGGATTCTGTATGTTCATGCAGATGACAAGGCATGCATGACATGTGCATTGCTCATGTTCATTGTCCTACACTGACACCTACAGTATCAACCATTTCCTTCGGAATACATTAGATTTGTAGAGCTTCTGAGAATTTATTTGAATCTTCTTCTTTTGTCTTTTTCTTCTATATTTCCTTACATGTAACCCTGTTAAACTGACCTCTTACATTTTTTTTTATGGCAAATATACTATACTGGATGCAGATATGCACAGACTTTTGCTTGGACTTTTTCCCCCTCCCTAACTCAGTCCACAAATTACATGGAGTGCGACACTGGCCACAGAGTGTTTCAGACCCCGTTTGGAAAGATTGCTATGAACATCTACTATGGGCACCATCACCCTCTCAACTGGTTCATGTACAGTATGAATGGATTGAGATTTGATTAGATTTTTTTATTTATTAGGATCCCCATCAGCCGATGGCGACAGCTAGTCTTACTGTGGTCTGAAACATACTGAAAAATACAATACAGACCAAAGACTTTACAATTGACATACATTTAAAAACATTAACATGTAGTGTAATTTGTGCATCTATCAGTTACACGTGCATGTCAGTACATACACAACAAGTAGGTCACATTGGGAGAGGCATTGTGCCGTGAGGTGTTGCGTTATTTGTTTTTTTTTAAACCAGGTTCACTTGTGCTATATTAGATGGAAGGGAGTTCCATGCACTCATGGCTCTGTATAATACTATACGTTTCCTTGAATTTGTTCTTGACCTGGGGACTGTGAAAGACCCCTGGTGGCTTGTCTGGTGGTGTAAGTGTGTGTCGGTGCTGTGTGTAAGTTGACTATGCAAACAATTAGGAATTTCCAACACATTGTTTCTTATAAAAGCAGTTAGTCTTTCCTCAACTCTCAGCCAAAAGAGACTGGCATAATATTAGCCCTCTGATTACAATGAAGAACAAGATGTTCAGCTCTGTTCTGAGCCAGTTGCAGCTTAACTAGGTCTTTCTTTGTGTAACATTCGTTGTCGTCTTCTGATGAGGAGTAAGAGAGGTCGGACCAATTTGCAGCGTGCTAAGTTTTCAATTTAAATAGACAAACTGAAACTGAACGAACTGGTCCAGTGTGGTAACAAACACTAACACGGAACATAATCACCCACAACTCAAAAGGGAAACCAGGCTACCTAAATATGGTTCTCAATCAGGGACAACGATAAACAGCTGCCTCTGATTGAGAACCATACCAGGCCAAACACAGAAATCCCAAAACATAGAAAAAGGAACATAGACAACCCACCCAACTCACGCCCTGACCATATTAAAACAAAGACATAATAAAAGAACTAAGGTCAGAACGTAACACTTTGCAGCACTTGACCATACTGTAATACTGGACAATAATCAAGATAAGATCCATCTAGAACCTGCAGGACTTGCTCTGTGGAGTGTGAGCATCTCTTTATTATGGACAGACCTCTCGCCATCTTTACAACCATTGAATCTATATGTTTTGACCATGACTGTTTACAATCTAAGGTAACACCAAGTAATTTTGTCTCCTCAACTTGTTCAACAGCCACACTATTCATTACCAGATTCAGCTGATATCTAGAACTTAAGGAATGATTTGTACCAAGTACAATGTTCTTAGTTGTAGAGAGGTTCAGGACCAATTTATTACTGGCCACCAATTCCAAAACAGACTACAACTCGTTGTTAAGGGTTTCAGTGACTTCATTAGCTGTGGTTGCTGATGTGTATATAGTTGAATCATTAGCTTACATGGACATACATGCTTTGTTAAATGCCATTGGTAAAAATAGAAAAGAGTAGAGGGCCTAGAGAGCTGCTCTGCGGTACACCACACTTTACATGTTTGACATTAGAGAAGCTTGCATTAAAGAAAACCCTCTGAGATCTATAAGATAGATAGCTCTGAATCCATCATAATATTATGGCAAAGGTTGAAAACCCATAACACATATGTTTTCTCAACAACAACTCATGGTCAATAATGTCAAAGGCTGCACTGAAATCTAACAGTACAGCTCACACAATCTTCTTCCTATTGATTTATTTCAACCAATCATCAGTCATTTGTGTCAGTGCAGTACATGGTGAGTGCCCTTCTCTATAAGCATGCTGAAAGTCTGTTGTTAATTTGTTTACAGATAAATAGCATTGTATTTGGTCAAACACAATTTTTTCAAACAGTTTGCTAATAGCTGGCAGCAAACTGATAGGTCTGTTGTTAGAACCAGTAAAGGCTGTTTTACCACTCTTGGGTAGCGGAAGGACTTTGGCTTCCCTCCAGGCCTGAGGACAATGACTTTCCTCTAGGCTCAGATATATAAGCAGAAATCCTCTTCAACTCAGTGAGCCCATGTGGTCAATTGAGGCTAGGAATGCAACTATAGCAAACCACTGCTTCACCTGTGGAATCAACCTTGTTGGGACAGTAAATACCACCAATGTTGTTCCACATGATCTCTTTTACAACCTCTTATTACTGAGCCAAGTCCTAGGGACATTGAAATCTATTCCATTCTGCCCTCTACTGCCTCCATAGTCCAGTTATCCATGATATACTGGTATCCTCTCTTTTGTGTGTAGCCTCATACAGTATGCCACTGCCAGACTTCACAGCTGGTGAACACAACTATATTATGTATGAACCATCATAATGCAGATTTCTGAAGAGGATATCTATCTTGTTTTATGTAGGAGCACTTTAAGAATGAGTTCACCTCTGGAAATGGAAAAAAAAGGTATACATCTTTCAGTTTTTTTTAGGACAGTGTAGTATCATGCATATTACTGCATATCTGTTTTTCAACTAAGTACTCAATCAACACTGTATCTTTCTGTCAAGAATTTGACATGGATGTCTGCATGAATAGAGCTACTTCTGAATAAGTAAAGCATACAAAAGGGATATCCAGAAATGGGTCAGGTCTATACCAGCGTCATTGACAGTGAGCCTCAATGGCATAGACCCATGTTTGATATATGAGCCACACCCAAGTGCAGTGTGTCTGTCTGCCATTTACATTCTGCATCCAGAACAGGCCCGGGGCCTACTACCATGTTAACAAGAGTCATGTTGCTGAACGTTAGCCTCACAGCACATTCATATCCATAGACCTCATGATCTGTGCATAAAGTTGCAGGTTGTCTACCTGTGAAACACTAACAGACAATACTGTCTGGTCTAACCTGTATCATGTTCAGTTACACGATAATAAAACCCTGGTATATTACATTTGCATAAGTAGTTTGCACTACTATATCGGCAGATGACTGGGAGGTATGGGGACTATTCAGAGGAGCTCACCAGGGCAATCCAAGCATGATTTCAAGCCAAACATTATCAAGAAGTAGAAGATCGACATGACCTGAAGGTACAACTAAACAAAGAGACGTGCTGCACTGTAGACAGTAGGCTATCTCAATAAGAGGACATGAGGTCAATGCTGAGGAAGACATGATTAGTGCTATCAAGATTATTAACACACCAAACAAGCCAGCCATAAGCTAAACCAAAGAATGTGTTCAAATTATTTTAATGAGTACAGTACATAAATGGAATTGTATATTTCATAAAAATAAAGCCATTTTAACACATTCCATTTGTTCATAACAAAAATACACAAGCAGGAATAAATCAGTCATTCCATCTAGATTGGGAAAATATGTTATCATGGTAAAATGAAAATTAAATAATACATAATTATGGCTGGTAAAAAAACCAAAGTGCAATAACATCATCCATGATACCAAAATATAAAAACAAATGTTGAAAGAGAATAATGAAGTCATTCTGTGTGTTGCCTCCACTTGATTGCTATTTTCAACAGAAAATATCTTATGATCTAATAATTCCTTTAAAACTCGGAAGGTAGTGTTGAGTCATATACTGAAGCAAAACCTGCAAGGCATCCATCTACCTCGTACCGAGTACTTCACACTTTCCACTGTGTCTCCATTCTCCCTTTTCCAAACTCAAAGAGCATGGAGATCGAGGCATGTAGTGCAACACTGAAAAAACGTCAGACAGTGGAGGCTGGTGGGATGAGCTATAGGAGGATCAGGCTGATTGTAATGGCTGGAATGGAATTAATGGGACGGACTCGAACATGTGGTTTCCATGTTTGATACAGTTCCATTAATTCCATGCCAGCCATTACAATGGGCCCATCCTCCTATAGCTCCTCCCACCAGCCTCCACTGCCTTCAGTTGAAACTATAGCTGATTCTCTATAATAATCTCCTTGATGTGAATGACACTGACATGGACTGTAATCATCGGTTCACACAACAAAAGCAAAGTCTGTACAAAGCAGCAGGCTGAGGTTGAACATGATGTCCTGATGACTGACACCTAGGCATGCCAGGCAGATTTGGTTCCATAAACAGGAAATGGGTCAAGGTGTATTGCATTAAAGAAAATACATTTGTAACATGGGTTTGCTATTGTAGTACAACACATCAGACTCTATGGACATTAATTACCTGAGTCTTTCAAAAACAATTTCTCCCTCAATTCCATGTTATTAGAAAATACTAAATAATACATGAAGTTCAACAAACAGTATCAAAATAATTATTAATAAAATAAGACAAGCCTATTCTAAGGGGAGGAAAGCAGCAATACATGGCCCATCAGACTTGCATGACACCAGGTAAAACCAAAGATAGCATCATGTTGCCATAAGCCCTTGTATGTGCATTGTTTTGTCCTCCTCTACAAGTCTAGAATCAACTTGAGTGTCATGTTATTTTTTCCACCCAGCATTAGAAATAGGATTTTCTAGTCCTGCACTGCTCACCCTTCACACGTCAATTGGTAGAATCAACTAACTGAAGTAAAACTAAACAAAATGGGACACAGGAAAAATTCCTTTATTCTATTTCAACTATCTGCTTGTCCCCCAACCAACTTAAAACCACACTTTATCTATGTCTTCAGTGATTATTCCTTTACACACTGACGACTAGCATGGGCTATGTGAAGTGAGGCAGGTGTGGTGACGTTGGGAGTGATGTGTGTTCTGTGAGCAGTCAGTTAGCACTGGAAAGGACAGCCCGGGACCATCTACAACACTGGGCTAGAGCTGGAACCAGCAGTCCCAGTTCAGGGACCTGTAGACCCACTGATGTGTCATCATAGTGAGGATGGGGCACCATAGCGATGTGGAGACCATCTGCATCTTCATTGTCCCTAAGCCATCAGCTCTCCTTGAAGATGAACAGAATATCCTCATCTGTCCCGTAGCTCATTCGAGCCTCTTCAAAGTTACTAATGCTGGTGCAACACACGCCTGTAAGCAAAACACACAAAGGCTTTCTGTCAATGTGATATTTTCACTCTTACTCAATCTCTCTGTGCTTACTGACAAGAACATGGTTAACTTTTCACCCTCTGGTTACATGTTCATGCAAAGCCCCATGTAGGGCACAGAGACAGGTACAGGTGTTATGTTATTGTGCAATTTATTATGAAGCACTTAGATTTAGAACTTGGAATGCGAAAAAACACAATGTGATTTATTCCACACTTATACTTAATGAATATATGGGTCTAGTAAGTCGGTGGCCCTGTCGACTGTTGGAAATGTGTAGAGGGAGGACTAACGGTCTGAGTAGGCAGGGTTGTTGTAGAAGATGCAGCCAGTGCTCCGGTTGAAGCCGCACACCACCACAAAGTGACCCTGGTATTCTGGCTTCCTGCAGAAGCACTTCTGTCCCACAGGCAGGAAACAGCAGTACTTGACAGGCGAAGAGCAGAGTTCACACACCAGAACCACAGCGTTGACCAGCACTATGGCCACATGGCCCTGGTAAATATGTTCCTGGATTTCCTGAATTGTCACAGAGCTACAGGTGACATTCAAAAAGGCAGAAAGTTAGCATCTCTTAGTTATTTTCTGTCTAGGTCTGTAAAAAAACTATTACTAATCAGACAAGCTGGTAGATTTGGAACAATTGGTCTTTTTTCTTTATCCGTGCAAGTTTTTCACAAAGTTAACTAACCATTTATTCACCACCACACCCTTGCTTTCAGCCTTTAGGAAGAGTTCGTTGACTCTGTCTTCCTCAGTGTCAAAATGCTTTTTGTAGAAGGACTGGAAACAGATGAAAGAAACAAACATAGTAAGTCTCTCAGGTACGTATTAGTTAAGGACATTTGTTATGGTGGGCTACATGATAATTAAATGTACTTAACCTTACATTATAACTATTGTACTTGTGATGGCCTACAAAGTGTTGACTCATTACCTGATTCCTGAAGCCCTTGTCAACACCCAGTGTCTGAGTGCAGAAGCGGTGCCGGACCCTCAGCTGGCACATGAGGTAGGCCAAGTCAATTGTCCAAACACTCTGCGTCAGCTTCAACTCCCAGCAAGCACCCTGAAACTCCTCATCACTCACAGGGTGGAGGTACCTGCCAAATTATTGTATATGATGAAGTCTTCACCAACACAATGCACTGTAGTTCAAATGCAGACCCATGTCTGTATGCAGTATATGATGAAATGTCCTCATACTTCAAAACCATTCTGGAGCAGGCTAATCCACAGTCCCAGTGGTACAGCTGCCGAATGACGGGTACATTCAGCAGGACAGCATCATCTGTCAAAAACAAGATGTGATGAGGCTGATGGAAAGAATTACACAATCTTAGCTACTGGGCTCACCAGGCCTATAATATGTCAGTTTCTTTCTGTTGTGGCAAGCTTCTCCAAATTAATTAAAATCATGTTTACAAAAGTAAATAACTACTGTAGCTAGCTAACTAATGTTTTTCTAATGGATTGGACATTTCTTTAGGACCACTGATAAACACAGCAAGTGCTATTTACATGTGACAATGTCATGAGATGGATGGGATTCCCTGGTTCGATCCCGGGCTGTAACACAACCGGGCGTGATCGGGAGTCCCTTAGGGTGGCGCACAATTGGCTCAGCGTCGTCCGGGTTAGTTGAGGGTTCGGCCGGGGTAGGCCGTCATTGTAAATAATAATTTGTTCTTAATTGCCTTGCCTCGTTAAATAAAGGTTAAATAATTGGTGGTTAGCTAGCTAAGTTAGGTGGATTCTACTACCAAACGTGACATTTCAAAAACACTCTAGATAACTAGAGCACACGTACCTGACATTATGTTGGTTTGTTCTTTGCTGCTAGATGCAAATCACAAACTAGTTAGACTTGCTTACGGTCGGTAGCTAGTTAATCCTCCGGAGTTGGATTGCCTCATGAGGGTGTTGGCTAGCACTGCCTGGCGCTAGCAACCAAATCAGTGTACCCTAGAACATATCATTATTTACATCTAGTTGGTCGACTTAATAGTCAATTCGCCCACTAACTGTTAGATCATTTAAAGTGGATTCATGTGAATTGTTTAGTGTTTTCTTGTACTGATCGCTAAACTAGTTCTGTTCAGATAGCTAGCTGGGTTTCTTCAAATAATTGATACGAACGAGGATTGCGAGTCAAACTCACTTCCGGTGGCTGGTAGCGCCCGCACACCCAAATGTTGTTAATAGCGCGCGCACACACACACACTTAAAAGTGGATCCAGAAACTACACTGCCACCAAAATAACCCTGGTCGCAAACAAGAACAACATCTATCACAGAGTGTATCCCACATTATTCGAGTCGCTGAATTGTTGTTCATACTATAGATGGAATATAAAAAAACGTAATAAATTGGATTGAGTGTTGTCTGTAAAAGAAAAAAGCTTTAGTAGTGAACTAAACTGCACCATTGGCATGACATCAGTAGGTGGCAGTACATACAGTTCTCGCTCTAGTTTTCACCCTGCATCGCCACAGATAGAACAATGAGCTATTAGTTATAAAACATCTTTGCCATGGCTATGAATCAGTCAAACAGGAAATACACGGGGCTGGAGAGGCTAGCTTTCAAACAAGCAGGACATCTTTGCCATTCACCTATATTTAGACCTAAATAAAAATATTAGCTATCTAGCTTAATAATTTCCACGAACTTGTTTGCAAGGATTTACACGGTAAGATATTACGGTTATCATCATCATCTATCTAGCTATTAGAATTATAGCAGTGCACATGGAAATGAGCTAGCTACAGTACGTATCATTCGGCGCTAACGTTAGATATGTATCGTTAGCCAACGTTAGCTACCAAGCCTAGCTAGCTAACATCCAGCTAGCCAATTCCATTCATCCTGTTTTAGCTACTAACGTTTAACTACTGATTTTAGTGCCAAATAACATCAACCAGAAGCTGTTTTATATTTGACTAAAATCATTACTGTATTTGTGGTGGTGCTCAGAAAGATGTCCATTGGAGTGCCAATCAAAGTCCTTCATGAAGCTGAGGGCCACATCGTTACCTGCGAGACCAACACCGGGGAGGTGTACCGGGGGAAACTCATTGAAGCTGAGGACAACATGAACTGCCAGGTAATAAGCGTCTCAAACGTTAAAGTGGATTTCATGCCTAACACGAATTACAATTGTATAGAAAGTATCATTCTGAACATGTTGCATCAAGTTCTCTTAAGTTCTAAGTTCCTTACTAGTCTATATTTTAATATTATGATTTATAAATACGCATATCTTTTCTCTGAATCCCTCATAAAGTAGTCCTCTACAACCTACCCCCAACCCCTCCCTAATCTAATTTGATGTATTTCTCATTCAACATTCTGTCCCCTCCAGATGGCCAACATCACAGTGACTCACAGAGACGGCCGTGTAGCCCAGCTGGAGCAAGTGTACATCCGAGGCAGCAAGATTCGATTCCTTATTCTACCAGACATGCTGAAGAATGCACCAATGCTAAAGAGTATGAAGAACAAGAACCAGGGAGCTGGAGCTGGGAGAGGCAAAGCTGCCATTCTCAAAGCACAAGGTATAGATTTTATTACATTCTGGGCCTAATCAGATCTTCTTTGATTCCAACTGGCCTGTGTGTGCCATCATGCCAACTCATTGTCAGTCATTGTGATGCCAAACATGTTTGGCTTGACTATGATGGCAATTGAGTTGGCGTTAGCAGGAGCACAAAGAGATCTAGGCCCAGGCTAGTATCCTATTGGATTTGCTACATAAATTATGGAAGCAGATTATTGTAATAATGTATGTTGATTGAACAATTTGCTTTGTCTCCTCTCCCAGTGGCTGCTAGGGGTCGAGGACGTGGAGGGATGGGAAGAGGAAATATATTCCCGAAAAGGCGATAATTGTAAAAATTATTTTCTACATTCTATAATAACGCTTGTTTGTTATTTTGTTGATAAATGATGCAAAATACAATTTCCATATTAAAATGATTTTCTTAATATTGATATGTTCCTTGTTATCAGGTAGCAAATAACTTTAGAGTAGCCATTATAGATTCCGACCCTACGCTTGCTTACAGCTGCACTGGGGTCGAACAGGTTTCCTGTTTAGATTCAAACACAGCGGAGCCGGTGCGAGATATGGCTCGGGAAACGTACCTCAATGTAGGGATGAGAAATTAGTTGTATGCCGAATTGTCCCATTATCCCAACTGTAACATTGAGGAGATTGAACGACTGCAAGTTTAAGTAAACTGCTGTTTTCGTTCTCATGCTAGCTAGCAGTAGCCACTGCCGCTGTTATGGAATGTTCTGTTGAACAACAAAGGAGCTTATTGGCTGACACTGCTATTCCAAAACGGCTGCTCTTGCTTCTGCTACCTAGCATTAGGATGAAAAGGGCAGTTTTCTGTAACTAGCAGTCGTTCAATCTTATCGGTGTAACAGTTGAGATAAAGGGACAATTCGGAGTACAACGCATTTCTCATCCCTGGATTATGGTATGTGCACATAAGCAAGCATTCTGGCTAACCTTCAGAGCAGTTTGATAGGTTGTACACTGAAGAGGCTTAGTTAGAAAGTTAAGGAAATACGAGTGTATGCATGATGTTTAGTGGCAGGGGCTGGATATTGGAGGTGGGTAAAGGTCTGGACAAAAAAAGCATGGCTTCAAGGTCCTTGTTTACACATTATCAGTGGTTTTGTAGTACTTTGCAAACCTGTGGAAATAAGTCTTATTGAAAAGCTATATGTATTCTCTTTAGAGTATTGTGCCCACATGTTCATTGATCTCACCTAAAGTTGTATCCAGGGGCTACAGTTGAAGTCAGAAGATTACATACACTTAGGTTGGAGTCATTAACTCATTTTTCAACCACTACACAATTTTCTTATTAACAAACAATAGTTTTGGCAAGTCAGTTAGGGCATCTACTTTGTGCATGACACAGACAGACAGATTATTTCACTTAATTCACTGTATCACAATTCCAGTGGGTCAGAAGTTTACATACACTAAGTTGACTGTCTTTAAACAGCTTAGAAAATTCCAGAAAATTATGTCATGGCTTCAGAAGCTTCTGATAGGCTAATTGACATCATTTGAGTCAATTGGAGTTGTACTTGTGGATGTATTTCAAGGCCTACCTTCAAACTCAGTGACTCTTTGCTTGACATCATGGGAAACATTTTAAAAATCAGCCAAGACCTCAGAATTTTTTTGTTGTAGACTTCCATATGTCTGGTTCATCCTTGGGAGCAATTTCCAAATGCCTGAAGGCACCACATTCATCTGTACAAACAATTGTATGCAAGTATAAATACCATTGGACCACTCCGCTGTCATACTGCTCAGGAAGGAGATGCGTTCTGCCTCCTAGAGATGAACGTACTTTGGTGCGAAAATTGCAAATCAATCCCAGAACAACAGCAAAGGGCCGTGTGAAGATGCTGGAGTTAACAGGTACAAAAGTATCTATATCCACAGTAAAACTAGTCCTTTATCGACATAACCTGAAAAGCCGCTCAGCAAGGAAGAAGCCACTGCTATAAAACCGCTATAATAAAGCCAGACTACGGTTTGCAACTACACATGGGGACAATGATTGTACTTTTTGGAGAAATGTCCTCTGGTCTGATGAAACAAAAATATAACATTTTGGCCATAATGACCATCGTTATGTTTGGAGAAAAAGGGGGAGGCTTGCAAGCCGAAGAACACCATCATGTTGTGGGGGTGCTTTGCTGCAGGAGGTACTGGTGCACTTCACAAAATAGATGGCATCATGAGGTAGAAAAATTATGTGGATATATTGAAGCAACATCTCAAGACATCAGTCAGGAAGTTAAAGCTTGGTCGCAAATGGGGGTCTTCCAAATGGACATTGACCCCAAGCATACTTCCAAAGTTGTGGCAAAATGACTTAAGGACAAAAAGTCAAGGTATTAGAGTGGCCATCACAAATCCCTGACCTCAATCCTATAGAATATGTGTGGGCAGAACTGAAAAGGTGTAAGAGTAAGGAGGCCTATAAACCTGACTTAGTTTCACAAGCTCTGTCAGGAGGAATGGACCAAAATTCGCCCAACTTATTGTGGGACGCTTGTGGAAGGCTACCCGAAAAGTTTAACCCAAGTTAAACGATTTAAAGGCAATGCTAACAAATACTAATTGAGTGTATGTAAACTTCTGACCCACTGGGAATGTGATGAAAGAAATAAAAGCTGAAATAAATCATTCTCTCTACTATTATTCTGACATTTCACGTTCTTAAAATAAAGTGGTGATCCTAACTGACCTAAATCAGGGAATTTTTACTGGGATTAAATGTCAGGAATTGTGAAAACTGAGTTTAAATGTATTTGGCTAAGGTGTATGTAAACTTCCGACTTCAACTGTACATTGTTCTCAGAGTTTTTATGTCCAGCCTGCGGAAAGAGTACTTAGGGCCACAGGTCCCAGCTCCAGCCAATCATAATCCAAAGAACGCCACCCTTAACAACATAACCATGATATAGTCTAATTTCAAAATTCAGCTATTTAGCTAATTTTACACAGAATATACAAAACATTAAGAACACCTTCTCTTTCTATGAAAGACTGACCAGGTGAAAGCTATGATCCCTTATTGATGTCACTTGTTAATTCCACTTCAATCAGTATAGATGAATGGGAGGAGACAGGTTAAAGAAAGATTGTGTGTGTGTGTGTCATTCAGAGGGTGAATGGGCAAGACAAAATATTTAAGTGAATGGGATATGGTAGTTTTTGCCAGGCCAGGCGCATCGGTTTGTGTGAATAACTGCAATAATGCTGGGTTTTTCATGCGCAACAGTTTCGCGTGTGTATGAAGAATGGTCCACCACCCAAAGGACATCCAGCTAACTTGACACAACTGCACGAAGCATTGGAGTCAACATGGGCCTACAACCCTGAGGAACACTTTTGACACTTTGTGTAGACCATGCCCCGACAAATTGAGACTGAAGTGGGGGGAGGTGCAACTCAATGTTAGGAAAGAGTCCCTAATGTTTGGTATACTTAGTGTATATATACCACAGAGTTACACTACTGCCCAAATAGCCTATAGCCTGATGGACATGGACAAAGACCTTATTAAATTGTGACACAAACCAAACACGGCATAACTGCTGAGAATAAGTTCAAGAATATCTAATATGGGCTTATGCAGAGTCAATTCTAAATGGGACCTTAGAAAAGAAAGTGAGTGGCTACATATAGCCATGGTCTGAATGTCTTCCACAGTTTCAGTGACCATGTCTTGAAGCGGAAGATGGGACAGTTGGGGTCTGATGTGCGATTGAAATCAGATTGCTTCAGATATGAAGGGTTAACATCAGCCAAAATGTTTCTTCTGCAAGAGACTAATGGAGAAAATATGGGGTATTCTGCAGAATAAAATAAAACTCTTAAGCAGGTGTCCTGCCTTTATTCCTACATCTTTCACTTGAGTGCAACACAAACATACAGTGCCTTTGGAAAGTATTCAGACCCCTTGACTTTTTCCACATTTTGTTACGTTACGTCCTTATTCTAAAATGGATTAAATAAATAAAATCCTCAGCAATCTACACACACTAACCCATAATGACAAAGCAAAAACTGGTTTTTAGAATTAAAACAGAAATACCTTATTTACAGAAGTATTCAGACCCTTGAAATTGAGCTCCAGTGCATCCTGGTTCCATTGACCATCCTTGAGATGTTTCTACAACTTGATTGGAGTCCACCTGTGGTAAATTCAATTGAACATTATTTGGAAAGGCACACACCTATTTATTAAATCCCACAGTTGACAGTGCATGTCAGAGCAAAAACCAAGCCATGAGGTCGAAATAATTTTCCGTAGAGCTCCGAGACAGAATTGCATCTAGGCACAGATCTGGGGAAAGGTACCAAAACATTTCTGCAACACTGATGGTCCCCAAGAACACAGTGGCCTCCATCATTCTCAAATGGAAGAAGTTTGGAAGCACCAAGACTAGAGCTGGCCGCCTGGCCAAACTGAGCAATCAGGGGAGAAGAGCCTTGGTCAGGGAGGTGACCAAGAACCCGATGGTCACTCTAACGAGCTCGAGAGTTCCTCTGTGGAGATGGGAGAACCTTACAGAAGTACAGCCATCTCTGCAGCACTCTACCCATCAGGCCTTTATGGTAGACTGGCCAGACGGAAGCCGCTCCTTAGTATAAAGGCTCATGACAGCCTGCTTGGAGTTTTCCAAAAGGCACCTAGAGGACCGTCAGACCACAAGGAACAAGATTCTCTGGCCTAAAGGAACCACGATTGAATTCTTTGGCCTGAATTTCAAGAGTCACGTCTGGAGGAAACCTGGCACCATCACCTACGGTGAAGCATGGTGGTGGCAGCATCATGCTGTGGGGATGTTTTTCAGCAACAGGGACTGGGAGACTAGTCAGGATCGAGGGAAAGATGAATGGAGCAAAGTACAGAGAGATCCTTGATGAAAACCTGAGCCAGACCTCAGACTGGGGCGAAGGTTCACCTTCCAACAGGACAACGACCCTAAGCACACAGCCAAGCCAAGACAACGCAGGAGTGGCTTCGGGACAAGTCTCTGAATGTCCTTGAGTAGCCCAGCCAGAGCCCGGACTTGAACCTGATTGAACATCTCTGGAGAGACCTGAAAATAGCTGTGCAGCGACGCTCCCCATCCAACCTGACAGCTTGAGAGTTTCTTCAGAGAAGAATGGGAGAAACTCCCCAAATACAATTGTGCCAAGCTTATAGCGTCACCCAAGACTAGATGCTGTAATCACTGCCAAACGTTCGTCAACTAATTGAGTAAAGTGTGATATCTCTGTTGTTTTTCATTGTCATCATGGGGTATTGTGTGTAGATTGATGATGGAAAAAAACTATTTTATCCATTTTAGAGTAAGGCTGTAACGTAACAAAATTTGGAAAAAGTCAAGGGGTCTGAATACTTTCAGAATGCACTGTAATGTGTTCTTATTTACTCAGGTAGGTTAGTGTCTATTTCAAGAGGACACCAAGATGGCACCTCACAGGTATTGACAGTCTCTGAGTACTTTACGCATAGCCCTGTCTACATACCTTTGAAGAGATTAATATGATTAGAGACATTGCTATATAGTTATTCAAATATATTGCAGGATGATTCAGAAAATGTTAATGAATTTTAGGACACATTTCTCTGGAGCAGTAGATATGTATTTACTTATGACACTGAATAAATGTTTCAGCCATCTCTTTGCTGGTTGCTGCCCTTGTTAACAATTCTACAAGGATTCATTAGCAAGACATGGAGGTTTACCGTTGCCACGGACATCACTGGATCCCTCTGTGCAGTCACTTAAGAAGATACAGGATCACATTTCACTAACATTCAAATACCTTTTTGACTACAATTGAAATAAAGGTTGTATAAGTAAATGTATTAATGTGTAACTACAGTCTCATTATACATTTTACAATGTATTTTTAGTAGTGTTCAATTCAAACAATAACATAATGTTTCACAATATAGCCTAATATACTTCTCAGTGTATTTTAAAGAAGAAATCAGAAACGTACCTTTGGACAGCTCAGTTGAGTTTGATTGGGGGTGACGATCATGTCAGTCTGCCAGACAAAGATCACATTTTCCTCAAACAAATCCCCTTATTCACAAATATAAAAACAGTTAAATACAATTTGAACTGAAACTGACCAAAACTACCAACTGTAGATTAAGTGTATTGAGTATATGATGCTACCTGAGAGGGGATGTTGTAATCAGACAAATCCCACACACAGGCACCCAGATCAGAGATGTTGGGGAAGGCAATGTCCTTCACCTAGGTGGTGACAGAGCTGATCACTGAGTCAGGCTCCTGGTAAGACTTTTGCACCGTACAGACACACCTGCAGTATAACAGGTTAGACAAGGACACAAGAGGAAACAAGTGTAGAGACAAAGTGATACAATCACACATCATCCACTCTGACTTAATATAGATGGCTTTGTAATACAAACTGAATTATTGAAGCCCCTATTTACCCAAACACATCCAGAAACTGGATTCATCTAAAGACAGCTCCCACCACTTTGTTCTTAGCCACAATAATTCCTCATGTTTTATAATCAAACAAACAGCAGAGGCAGCTCTGACAGCTCCAGCAGCCTGTCTTCTGAGTTATGGATATACTGTAGCAAACTAGCAATGGGAGTAATACAAGAGGTAAACAGGTCTCACACCCACAGCCTGCTGAGATAATAGTAAAATCATCTTCATGGCTAGTAAGAAAACTACAACTGACCAGTGGTCATACATTTTTTGGGGAGGGGCTTGCCTGTTTTGCAAGTCATTTTGCATTAATGCGTGTCACATATCAGTTAGCAATCTCTTTAAAAATGACAAATAAACATTTTTTACCCCCTTTTCTCCCCAATTTCGTGGTATCCAATTATTAGTAGTTACTATCTTGTCTCATCGCTACAACTCCCATACGGGCTCGGGAGAGACAAAGGTCAAAGGCCATGCGTCCTCTGAAACACAACCCAACCAAGCTGCACTGCTTCTTAACACAGCACGCATCCAACCCGGAAGCCAGCCGCACAAATGTGTCAGAGGAAACACTGTGCACCTGGCGACCTGGTTAGCGTGCACTGCGCCCGGCCCGCCACAGGAGTCGCTAGTGTGCGATAAGACAAGGATATCCCTACTGGCCAAACCCTCCCTAACCCGGACGACACTAGGCCAATTTTGCATTGCCCCATGGACCTCCCGGTCACGGCAGGCTGCGACAGAGCCTGGGCTCGAACCCAGAGTCTCTGGTGGGGCAGCTAGCACTGCAGTGTAGTGCCTTAGACCACTGCGCCACCCGGGAGATTACAGGCAATCTCAACGCTGTGCGTTCCAGGGAAGACATCCTCCTCCCTCACGTGGTACCCTTCCTGCAGTCTCATCCTGACTTGACCTTCCAGCATGACAATGCCACCAGCCATACTGCTTGTTCTGTGCGTGATTTCTGTCTTGCAGGAATGTCAGTGTTCTGCCATGGCCAGCGAAGAGCCCGGATCTCAATCCCATTGAGCACGTCTGGGACCTGTTGGATCGGAGGATCAGGGCTTGGGCCATTCCCCCCAGAAATGTCTGGGAACTTGCAGGTGCCTTGGTGGAAGAGTGGGGTAACAGCAAGAACTGGCAAATCTGTTGCAGTCCATGGGGAGGAGATGCACTGCAGTACTTAATGCAGCTGGTGGCCACACCAGATACTGACTGTTACTTTTGATTTTTACCTCCACCTTTGTTCAGGGACACTTTATTCCATTTCTGTTAGTCACATGTCTATGGAACTTGTTCAGTTTATGTCTCAGTTGTTGAATCTTGTTATGTTCATACAAATATTTACACTTGTTAAGTTAGCTGAAAATGAACACAGTTGGCAGTGAGAGGACATTTCTTTTTTTGCCGAGTTTATCATTGAGTTAAGAACGCTGCAAACAAACATGGTCTCTTTTTGTTTTCTTGAGTAAGGCAGCTCCAAAATGCAGGTGATTCAGCCTAGCTCAGTGCTTTCTGTGGTGGTGGGGAAAGCCAGCAGAAAATACGGCATGTATTTTGACGCTTTGATTGGCTCAGTGTTCTGTAACTCATGGGGAAACTACGTCACCGTGAAGTGTAAGGGGAGACTTCAAACACTCTAGCCCTTTGGCTGCTGACATTAGAAGTGCCCATCCAAGAAGACTCAAGGTCATTGGCCACAGATAAAATGACGTCAAATCACGTTACTTGTACAGTAGCTTTGATTGGACTGATCATGTCAACATCATACTTTCAAAATCTTAGCTAGCAGTCATCATCATGAATGAAGTTGACAATCTACTGATAAATCCTTTTTAATCCTTGTCACATGAAAATAAATAATGAAGAGAAATTATAGATAAAACTTATCGGGGCTCATCGGCTATTGGACAAACATTACACAACAAGTTAGAAATCGCAAATTTAAACAATGAGTGGTTTTGAAGTCCAAAAATGTATTGTATTCTGCTGCATTAAATTATGTAATATGCCAGGGAGTTATGTATACTGTAGCTAAGAAAGTAATAACGTTACTTAGTGTATGTTGTTTAGTAAGTTGTTAGCTGCCCATGTGCCTCAAACTAATAATTTGGTCCCTTTTCCTCTCTTAATTAGCCTATTGCCTGTTTTTAGAGAAATGTAATCATCAAATATTGTAAGAGCTTTCATTGTCTGCTTATATGCCCCGTTATTTATCTTGGTGTACAGGGAAAATACTGTAAGAACTCATTGTCTTTATCGAAATTACGGATTGCCGCTTATCCGTTTGTCATCCCCTTATGCCATAGTTTGTACATTTCAAATGTCAGTAGGAACCACATTTGTTGAAGTAAGTCAGCCATATCAGCTATGTTTTTAAAAAAGGCAGTAAATGAGGCTGAATGAACTGTTTCGCTGCCAGACAAGGCTCTCCTG
Organism: Oncorhynchus kisutch; assembly: GCF_002021735.2. Lineage (NCBI taxonomy): Eukaryota > Metazoa > Chordata > Actinopteri > Salmoniformes > Salmonidae > Oncorhynchus > Oncorhynchus kisutch. The sequence goes on along the minus strand of NC_034176.2, from coordinate 22,791,218 downwards.
ACAGCCAGGTGTAGCAGTAGTAAGGTGTTGGGACTGCTGTTGGACTCTGCTGTTAAGACAGCTCTGTGTAGGCCAGTTTGTGGGAACCGTTTGTCACCGTTATAGTGCAATTCATGTATTGTTTAGTGTTGTGTAGTGTAGTGGCTTTGCTGGCATGCATCCCACCTTTTTTTATTATTTTGCCCCACGTAGATTTACATGCTAAAATCTCCACTGCAACGGACGCTGGCTCATTTCGCAAATCTAACTCATCTGAATAGAGGCATAATAAAACTACTGTACATCGACTACAATGGATCCATAGAAACGGTATGTACTATTGTATGCACACAAGAACTGGAGAAGATGTGAAATTACATTATCATCAAGTCAACAATATTTTCAAAATTACATTTATTGCACATGGTTAAAAAGATTTGTTCAATATAAAAAATAATTGAAATAGGTCACATGTATGCAGACAGACAAACAAAATGATAACACAATTCCTTCTCCAGTTAGCTCCAGTTCATTGTCATCTAAGATAATGGATCTTCCGCAATCTTTTTTAGTTTTAAAATGTAAATATATATATATATATACAGTGGGGAGAAGTATTTGTGGGGAGAAGTATTTGATACCCTGCTGATTTTGAAGGTTTTCCTACTTACAAAGCATGTAGAGGTCTGTAATTTTGTATCATAGGTACACTTCAACTGTGAGAGACGGAATCTAAAACAAAAATCCAGAAAATCACATTGTATGATTTTTAAGTAATTAATTTGCATTTTATTGCATGACATAAGTATTTGATACATCAGAAAAGCAGAACTTAATATTTGGTACAGAAACCTTTCTTTGCAATTACAGAGATCATACGTTTCCTGTAGTTCTTGACCAGGTTTGCACACACTGCAGCAGGGATTTTGGCCCACTCCTCCATACAGACCTTCCCCAGATCCTTCAGGTTTCGGGGCTGTTGCTGGGCAATACGGACTTTCAGCTCCCTCCAAAGATGTTCTATTGGGTTCAGGTCTGGAGACTGGCTAGGCCACTCCAGGACCTTGAGATGCTTCTTACGGAGCCACTCCTTAGTTGCCCTGGCTGTGTGTTTCAGGTCATTGACATGCTGGAAGACCCAGTCACGACCCATCTTCAATGCTCTTACTGAGGGAAGGAGGTTGTTGGCCAAGATCTCGTGATACATGGCCCCATCCATCCTCCCCACAATACGGTGCAGTCATCCTGTCCCATTTGCAGAAAAGCATCCCCAAAGAATGATGTTTCCACCTCCATGCTTCACGGTTGGGATGGTGTTCTTGGGGTTGTACTCATCCTTCTTCTTCCTCCAAACACGGTGAGTGGAGTTTAGATCAAAAAGCTCAATTTTTGTCTCATCAGACCACATGACCTTCTCCCATTCCTCCTCTGGATCATCCAGATGGTCATTGGCAAACTTCAGACGGGCCTGGACATGCGCTGGCTTGAGCAGGGGGACCTTGCGTGCGCTGCAGGATTTTAATCCATGACGGCGTAGTCTGTTACTAATGGTTTTCTTTGAAACTGTGGTCCCAGCTCTCTTCAGGTCATTGACCAGGTCCTGCCGTGTAGTTCTGGGCTGATCCATCACCTTCCTCATGATCATTGATGCCCCACGAGGTGAGATCTTGCATGGAGCCCCAGACCGAGGGTGATTGAACTTCTTCCATTTTCTAATAATTGCGCCAACAGTTGTTGCCTTCTCACCAAGCTGCTTGCCCATTGTCCTGTAGCCCATCCCAGCCTTGTGCAGGTCTACAATTTTATCCCTAATGTCCTTACACAGCTGTCTGGTCTTGGCCATTGTGGAGAGGTTGGAGTCTGTTTGATTGAGTGTGTGGACAGGTGTCTTTTATACAGGTAACGAGTTTAAACAGGTGCAGTTAATACAGGTAATGAGTGGAGAACAGGAGGGCTTCTTAAAGAAAAACTAACAGGTCTGTGAGAGCCGGATTTCTTACTGGTTGGTAGGTGATCAAATAATTATGTCATGCAATAAAATGCAAATTAATTACTTAAAAATCATACAATGTGATTCTCTGGATTTTTGTTTTAGATTCCGTCTCTCTCTGAAGTGTACCTATGATAAAAAAAATTACAGACCTCTACATGCTTTGTAAGTAGGAAAACCTGTAAAATCGGCAGTCTATCAAATACTTGTTCTCCCCACTGTATATATTTTTAAATTGTACCTTTATTTAACTAGGCAAGTCAGTTAAGAAACATTTTTTATTTACAATGACGGCCCGAACAACGTTGGGCCATTTGTGCACCGCCCTATGGGACTCCCAATCACGGCGGATTGTGATACAGCCTGGATTCAAACCAGGGTCTGTAGTGACGCCTCTAGCACGGAGATGCAACGCCTTAGACCGCTGCGCCACTTGGGAGCCCTTTTCATCATTCATGGTCTCTAGACAGTGGGATGGATAGACACAATATCTATAGGTGAGAATAATGATCAAGTTGAAAATGTTAACCTTAATGCAGAATGGAAGATTAGATAAATACACCAGTACAAATGCATGATACAGCTGTTACATGATGAGGACCAGTCTCTGATTTCTATATAGAACACTGCTTTCTAGAACACTGACTCTCCCTCTTCCCTAAAGCTATGTGTTAGGGCTGGACTGGGGAGAAGTAGTTCTTCTGGGTCTCATGCCAGTGTACTCTCCATCTTGGCTGGAGTATTCCTCTCTGATTCTCCACACACTACAACTAGGTATGACAGGAAGGCTTTCTCTGGGTGGGGCCCCAAATCTCCAGGTGATATACTGATTGTAGGCGCAGTGGCGCATGGCGGTGGTCCACTGCTCCCCCTCGGTCAGCTCACAAAGAGGCTCCCTGTACAGCAACACTGCCTCCAACAAGGGCCTACTCAGCACCAGCTGTTCAAACAAGGAGGAGGTGGTGATGCAGCGACCTCTGTTCATCCTGCAGCACAGCTGCTCCTGGGGATGGGTGGAGGGGAGGCAGCAGCCACACAGACACCAGGCTGGACGGCTGGGCCGAGGGAGAGCCTGGGGCTGCTTGTCTATGCTGTGCCCTTTCTGCAATACACCAGCCATGGCACTCAGGTGCCTTATGTCGTCCTGACAACAAGAGTGCAATACATACATATTACAGTAGTCATGTGTACTTATATACAATAGTTTTACCTTGCTCAGTAACTGTATAAAAGACAAGAGAAGGGTAACATAAAGTGAGCTTAAAAGTGAGTATCTACTGTATTTGGGAAAACACAATTATGCTAACCTTGAATGGGTGAACGGACATGGGCTTCACTTGTTGTAAACTTTTCCTATGTGATCTTTTCACCACTCTTATATGGTTCTCGTCCACAAACGAGACACAAAGAATGCACTGGAACACAGAAGGAGAACAGTGCCATTGTTCAGCGTCTCACCACATATTTACATCCAACATTCAGTCAATGGGAATGCAAATATTGCTGTGGATTTGAGGGTATGTATAATCCCCAGTGGGGAATGCCATCCCACTCCTACCTGTTGTCTGTCCTGAACAGATTCAACCTTTTTCTCTGAGTAGTTCTGTCTGGCTTCTTTAGAGAAGCAGCTGGTCCCAATGAGCCAGTCAATGAATAACGTGGTCTGGGGAAAGTCACAGTCAATGTAGGCTTCTTTGCCTGTTAAAATGTTGAATTTCAAAAAAAGTTGAACAAAAACATCTGAATAAAGCTCACCAGTGCATAATAGGATAGAGTTGATCCAATATAGATGATCAGTTGGATTATGCTGAATTTTCCTGCCTTTAAAAGAACACACATGATAAATTACCATTTGTATTATTCTGATTCATGCACTGATTAGAATAATATATGCTCATTCATTAGATTACCATCATCATTATTGCAGGTTTGAATGATAAGACTTAATGAGTCATACAAACCTTTCCGAATACCATGACATCAAACCTGATCCCAAACGCTTTAAACAGGGTTCTCTCCCCAACACCTTTTTCTGTCTGATATCTAGCAAACCTGCCAACACATGTTGTTATAAAACTGTAAAAAAAACGATGTTACACTGTAATATCTGGATGCACCGATGTCTACAATTACAAAGTATAGATTGACAGTTTTCCATAATCTCATTTGAATTGGGTCAACTCGCCATATATGGTCTATAACATTCGGCCAAAAGAACAAGGCCAGTCACAATTACCTGAAGTTGAGACCAGGGTACAGAGTTCTGTTGCTCTCCTTCTCATCCAGCCGGCGGAAGGAGTATTTGGGCAGACAGTTCCGCAAGAACCCGTCCAGATTACAATCCCACTTAATTTGGATCCCAATGACGCCACCCTTTGGTGAGAGAGCATGGTGAAGATGATCTACTCAACGTCAACCTTACCTGACAATCATGTAAACCCTCTCACATCTGAAGTAATTAAGGTGATTTCATTCTGTAATTCATTAAGTAATCAAATATGTCCACCGTTATGAATTGCCAGTATGTGCAATGCCAAAATAGATGCAGACATCAGTGATATACATACATAATTGAGCATCATAGAGTAAGTTTGTGGTTATTTGAAAAATTCCCTCTAACAGAGCAGCCCACCTCAACTGCCATCTCTGAGAAGTTCTCTCTGGCCTCCTGCACAATGTCCCCGAGGCGGAAGATGGGGCACCAGGGGTCTGTACGCCTGTTAAATTGGCAGTGCTTCAGGTAGCTGTCCGTCATCTCAGGGAGGATGTTCCTTCTGTGAGACAAACACACATTAGTAAGATCAGCTGAATGTAAAGACGGTGCTCGTTTTCCATCTGTTTATGAATTCATGTAATTGTGTTTTTTGTGATTATGACCCTTTGAGTATGTAAAGGTGGGGTGGTGAAGGTTACTCTGAATATAATATATATAATATACTTAACTGTGGTATGCAAGCTAAAAATACAAATCTATTCACATTGAATTGGGCAGTCTCACCTAATGAAGTTAAAGTTTGGGAATCTGATGTTGTTCTTGATGAGGACTGTGAAGTTCTCAGCTGATGCCAAGAGAGCAGGCCTAGATGTCAGAGCAGTCATCAATTGCACTATTGAAGCATAGTTGTGAAAAAAATATGTTTTTACAGCTGACGGTTTAGGGCTCTATTCAATCGTTAAAGCTGAAGTGTTACAGATTCCGTGATAGATCCCTTAATTTTCATTCCAAAGTTGTTGTGAAACTACTTTGAAACAATGTTCCTCATCATATTTGACTATACACTCATGCAGCGGTAATGTGGTGAGCTTCCCCCACATTAGAGGAACTAAAGTATAAATATAGCTGTCAGGCAGTGGTCTATGTAGAAGTGAAGATAACTTGATTTACTGAGTAACTAACCTCTGCAGAGACTGCAAGTAAAATCACACTGAATATGATGAGAGGGGGAAGGCAGGCACACATACTGATAATGAGAATACAAATAATAGTGAGCTTATTTACTTGGGGGGCGTTTTCTTGGTTTCTATGGGGCACCATGTAGACACCTCACATGTTTTCTGTTTTACATCAAACTTCACACATGCACCTGTCTGAACCCCTGAAAGGAAAGCAACATGTGGAATTTAGAATGAGTTCAATTTGAACTATTATATGGTTCACGTGACAAATAATAACAAAAATTGTCCTAGCTGTTCTATTATCACGTGTCTACATGTTTACTACTACTGTGTAACCCTTACATAACCAGAATGTATCTGCCTACAGTAAAGACAGAGAAAACAGAGCAGACCATCTGAAACCTCAACACATCAGGGACAAATTCCTCCCCTCCTTGCAAGAACTAATGGTCTAACCAGATAGAGATGACACAAACATAGGAGAATGATCAGGAGAAAAGTTGTAGACAGCTGTAGTTGTACCGTGGCTGTTCTGATCCCAGAACCCCTTCACACAGTCCTTGTCTGTCCAACACACTTTTCCGTAAGGAGGGACCTGTAATACACAGACTCCTGGGAGATGAGTTGGTTCTAGTCATCAAGTAGTGTGGTTAATAGAAGTGATATCAGACATTATAATTTACAGGAATTGGGTAGGGATGTCCTACTGGCACTCTACCTCAGGGCATTTTCCTTGCCTTTGATTTTTTGTAACAATGACATTGGTCACCACAAAAAATGAATTCTTTCCCTTAAACAGAAAGTCCAACAAATGTATAGAAAGTCAGAACCAATGTACAAATATATGCATGTATAATACAAATATAATATGTGTATAATATACAACAATAAAACAACAATATTCGTAAAACACAAATGTATGAATGCACACACACACACCTGTGATGGCCCACTGTAATCTACAACATCCCATACTATATCACCAACATCTGGCAAGCTGGTCATGGCCACTCCCTTGACCTTAGCAGTAACAGAGCTGACCACATAGTCGTGTTCTTGGTACTCCTTGTTCCAGAACATTAAAATGCTACAATGTAAAACAGTATTTTATTATAGAATGTTGCAAATTGGAGTAAATTACTTTTATGTGTCCCTGATATATTTGAAATATTATTGGTATGGCTAGAAAAGTTGGATGGTAAATAAAATTTTAAAAATAGTAAATACAATTGATAAAAGTAATACATCATTATTTTAGAATGTATTCACTATCTATAATAACATTCATACTTTATTTTCATGCACACATTCTTGATCAAGGTTCGTGGGCGTTCCTTGTCTACTACCGTTATTACCGCAAACTGAATCCTTCTGCAGAATACTCACCAGATGAACATCAGTATGACTCCGTTAAATGTCCATTTCAGCGATCCCAGCCTTGCACTTTGTATTCGGACCAGTTTATGTGTTTCATACTCACATAGATTTAGCAGTTTACACGGCATTTTGGATGTTGTCAGAGAGAGTGAATCTCTTTCTCCTGACTCATACTGGTTCTTCTCCTTCCTGAGTGGGTCAGTGATCACATGTACATCTGCTTGGAGCTGTTTCAGTTCCACTGACCAAACAATATTCTACGTCTTTAAAATTCAAGACTGGTCCAGTCGTCGTTGTTGTATAGCATTATGCATGTATCCCTGTTGTGCAGCCAAAGCTGGAACAAAGTAGCGTTTGTCTATTGTTTTATGTTATTTGCTACTTTGAAATGATTTGATCATTTATTACATGAAAATTACACGAATGCATTCATATGAATTAAAGACTAACATATGAAGTAGGCCTACCATGGGGTACACTGATAAATTAGATTAAATTAAGATTTCACTATCAGTATTTGCAAATCAAAGGGTCACATATCCCTATGAAGGAAGTCATTGTATCTGGGCATGGCTGTATCCGGACCACTTAACTTGATTGTGAAGATGTGCACTGCATCTTAGTCCAGATATGATATAGGCTACAGTAGGCTTGATGTTTTTTATGCAGTATGAGTGACAGTTTCTTTGGGGTGAAAGTTGTGCCAAACAAGTTTCCTGATTTGGTGCCCAATCAAGAAATAATTTTAAACTCTAGATAGCAGTAAATAATTAGTATGGAAAGGAACTGGATGTATTTGGCCACCACAGGAGCTTGAAAATGAGGATGTTATAATTGTGTCACATACTAGCTTTAGTTTCACCGTAGTTCAATATATTTCATTTTTGTTATTGTGTGACATTAACATTGCTTGTGCAATTATGCCTGAGAAAAATATCAAATCTGGAGAAAAGAGACTATGCGCTCAAAACCATTTGCATTGTGAATGACATGACATTGAAACAGGATGAAAAGCACAAAACTTCATTTTGAATAAGCTAACTTGTACAAATGAAATACATAATGGATTTGAATAAGGAAATACATTCAGCCTCATCAGGCAAAGGAAAATAAAATACATATAATTTCCATGGTTTAAAAATGTAAAACCACCAACAGAAGATTCTTGTAAGTAAATGACTGTCTGGTCTGTAAACAAAAACCATGGCACGATGGACAGTGGCAAGGCAGACAGTAAGTAACATGTCATGGTTATCCTCACTAGGGACAATGAGAGTGGTTGAGATGATACAAGTATTGACTATCTTGCATCTTCAATTGAATCTGTGTCTGGTTACAGCATTGCAAATCCAGTAATAGTCTACATTCTAGTCAATGTATACTTCATGCATGCTTTTCATAAAAGCAAAATGGTTATGAATAACGTGACTTGTCTTCCTCATGGCTAATTTGTGTTTTCAAATTCTGCTGTGGAATGGCCATGCCCTACCATCAATCAACATTGTCCCTCATTTACATTATCTCAGAGAGTCATTACTCACAGAAACAGATTTGCATAGGAATACTCATTTTCTCTATAAAATGGTATGTGAATAATACTCTGCTTCATAACAAAGAGGAATTCTGCCAAATCGTTCTCATCTGGTTATAACTATGGGTTCTGGACAACATGAAGTCCAGCTGTATGGTATAGCTGTCCTGGTCGTTGTTGGAGTGCTATGGAACACATTCAACTTGATAACAACCATGTTCCAGCAGTGGAAGGCTGGTGGTGTCCAGACTGTGGGACTGATCATCTCCACTATCTCCCTGGGTAATGTTTTCCTGCACCTCTCCACCTTTGGCATCGTAGTCACTATGTGGCGTGGGGTGTTGTGTTGGGATGATCTACCCATGTTCTTCTGTGCCATGTTGTATGTGTGGCTGAGCAGTAGCTATTTGAGCTTCTGGTCCATCGCCTGGCTGAGTGTCCTCTATTGTGTGAAGGTGGTCAACTTCACCTCTGAGCTGTTCGCTAAGATCAAGACAAACATCTCACCCATCATCAACGTGGCTCTTGCAGTGACCTTCCTGAACTCCTGTGTGATGTTTTCCCCCTTCTTATCCCTTAATTACCGTAACGAGTCATACGTAACACCTGTGACAAAGAACACCACCTGTGTGATTAAGACACCTCTATTCCCCACTTGGATCAACATGAACCTTTATGTGCTAGTCTTCATCTGCTACCTGGCTCCATTACCTGTGATGGTGATGGTTCCCTCCTCCATCAGACTGGTGGTCCATCTCTGCAAACACACGCTGGAGATGAGAAAGAACAAGACCGATGTTCAGAGTGCTGACTCCTACCTGCTGGTGTGCAAGCTTACTGTGGCCCTGGTGGGCGTCTACATAACCACTCTGACCATCATCTCCCTGTTCTACCTCTCTAAACTATATGGCTCTGACATTAGCATTAACTCACTCCTGCTGGGTTACTCCTTCTATTGCATAGCATCAGGCGTTCTCTTGACTATCTCCAATAAGAACCTGCGGGAGAAACTCGGGGCTCTTTTCTGCGGTACCAAGGCATCAAATGCATCAAGCAAAAGCCTGAGTGGAGAAACTGGGGCAGCTTGATATGCTTTTGAGTTTTAATACAATGTCTCCTTTTCAGTTCTTCAGGGCAGTGTATTATGTCACAATATACTTCATGTTTGTCATTGCCAGATATTACAAGCAGGTGCTAATTATTTTGTTGTAAAATTCCTTTTTGCTACTGCTGTTGTTGGCTTTTTATGCTTAGGTGTACTGGGTTTCATAGTATTTTACTTTTACGTAGCGGTGCATGTTTTGGCTTTATTTGTCTTTTTATATTTTTTATGTATTTTCTTATTGATGATTTGCACAAATTAAGGAGTGTGGCTTTATGTACAGTGCCTAGTGAAAGTCTACACTATTTCAATGTCAGTTTCATTTTTCAGAGGGACAATTATACAAATGTTAATGCCGAAGACACACCAGCATGGTGCTGAGTGTTCCTGAGTTGACCAGTAGCAGTCCTGACTTGAATCTTTGACAATCAGAGGCAAAGTTTGATTATGGCTGTCCATCAATGATTACCAGCCAAATTTACTTAGCTGGAGCAATTTTAACAAAAACAATGGATAGAGTTGTGCAGATTTGGTAGAATCTTATTCAAAATGATTCACAGCTGTAATTTCTGCCAAAGGCACTTCCACCAAGTACAAACTCTGGAGTGTGAAGACATATGCAAATCTTATGCAAGACATCTTTCTTTAATATTTTTATTAACTAAGAAAATGTTCTATAAATGTAACTTTGTTAATGTGAAGCAGGTTGGGTAGATAAGCAGGGGAAAAATCCACTAAAAATCCAATTTTTTCCTTTTTTAGATCTACATAATTTTATTAAGGCAGCAAAAGGTGAAAACTGTGCCAGGGATGTGTAGAATTTCACTAGGCACTGTAAATGAAATGGGAAGAGTTTGAAGAATGTTCTTTCAGGTTTTGGACTTTTGCATATCTCATCAAATAGTACTTTACATTCTATTGTTAATTGGGCATTTTCTTTTTAGAACTAAACCGTTTTGGAAAAATGGGAAGAGTTTAAAGAATTTTCTTTCAGGTTTTGGACTGCAGAACCTTTGCATCTCTCACCAAATAGTACTTTACATTCTATTGTTTATTTTTATTTTTAAGAATTAAAAAAAATTGGAAAAAATTGGAAAAAGACACATTTAGATTTTATTTGATTTATTATCAAGAAAGTAAGTGTTTATTCTAATAACAGCTTGGTCTCATAGACTAGACGTAACATAGTAAATGTAAATCCGGGACTCTCAAATTAGTATGATATGTTATATTTGGTATGGTAACATAAGACAGATGGTTACTTAAGGCAAAAAGTAGGGTGGTTAGTCAGGGTGGCTGGATGGGCATATAACGGGAACGTCTAGCAACCCAAAGGTTGTGTGTTCTGAATCTCATCACGGACAACTTTAGCATTTTAGATAATTAGCAACAACTTACTACTTTTTAGCTACTTTGCAACTACTTAGCATGTTAGCTAACCCTTCTCTTAACCCCTAACCCCTAGCCTAGTTAACTTTAGCCACCTAGCTAACGTAACATATTGTATGAATTGCAATCTGTAACATATCATATGAATTGTAATTTGTAACATATCACACAAAATGGTTGATGGAGTTCCACAAATTAATACATACAATACGAAATATAACATATCATACTAATTGGAGTATCGGATGTGCGTTTACTATGTTACGTCTAAACTTGGGTTCAGGTTGCTAATAAAATGTGCAAAGACATACAAAAATTAAGACAAAAATGAAAAGCATTGTCACACAATACTTGGTGGTCAAAATGTTCTCATCATGAGTTAGTTGAACATCTTCTGTATCTTTGGCTTGAGAAATTCCAGCATTCCATTGTTTTCAAAGGTTTGAGGCAGGCTGGCCACATCCATGATGGTCTTGTGAGCTTCGTCAAAGAGAGCCTCGCCAAGCTCCATTTTTACCCTGTCTCTCCAGGCACCGAGAGTGGGCCTGTTCTCAAACAAATCCAGACCAGTGCCAACCGGCTGAAAAACATGCACACACAGGAAAACCCATATAATTTCAGGGAAAGTACAGCGCAAATCTGCAACCAAAGACATTGGGAGGGACATTTACAACAGTTAGTGAGAGAATCTCTCACACAATAGCTTCAAAATCATGCACAACTCACACTTCCCTAAGCTTTCACATTTTACAAATGTAATGTCACCTGCATGATCTCTACTATTGCCACCAGGTCTGCTAGTGAGATCTTTTCCCCAATGATGAAGGGTCTGTCATCCAGGAACTTCTCCTCAAACACCTTCAGAGACAGTATCAGGTCCTCCATAGCAGAGTCCATTTTCTCCTTAGGGACGTCTGAACCAGTTATGATGGGAACTATTGCCTGAAAATATGTAAATATTTAAAAAATTTCACTTGTGTCTATACCCATACTTATTCAATATGGTTTAAAGGTAGACTGAGCAAAATGAAGTTGCCACGAACAGCACCGGAGATATTGAAATTAGCAAGTTGCAACACTGTTCACAGTGTGGTAGCCAGGGCACCAAAACAACAAAGAAGTTGAGCCTCGCGCTTCAATTCTCTTAGTTGTTCTGGAAATCGACCCACTATGCTGTTTACTTTATGCACCTGAGTCATGTCGCTGAGTCTACATTTAATAAAATAATCCAGCAATAAAATGTCTATTCACCAATGATGCTAATGATTTCCTTCAGTCATTAACTAAGTTATTACGTAAGAAATGATTTGTGTACAAATGGTTCAATAACCAGCCAAGGTCCACACTTAGAAAAAAAGCTTACAAAAGGGTTCTTGGGCTGTCCTCATATGAGAACCGTTTTTGGTTCTCCTATGGAACAGAAACAAACCTGAAAGTTCCGTTCCAAACCTGTGGAACGGAACCAAACCTGAAACCAAAAGGGTTCTACCTGGAACCAAAAATGGTTCTTCAAAGGGTCCTCCTATGAGGACAGTCTAAGAACCCTTTTAGGTTCTAGGTAGAACCTTTTTTTCTAATTGCAGTTCCACTTACAGGACATATTGGATGTTTATATCTTACCCTGAACCAGAACACCTTTGAGCCATGGGCTCGCATGGCTGCGTGTTGCCAAGACAGGTACTCGTTGACCCGGGCTCGCTTTTGCAGGTCTGCTGGGTACCAGTGGTCTGAATCTGAGGTGCCAAATTTTTCAGCCAGGTACTTTAGGATGGCAACACTAAAAATAAGGAGAGATATACAATTAATTTAAGGAACTCCCTAGAAACCTAATTAGAGTCGACATGTAACCCACTAGGCACCCACTTATTCAACGTCTATTCCACGTTGGTTCAAAGTCATTTCATTGAAATGTTGATTCAACCAGTGGGAAGTGTCTCTGTGTAGATTACTGTAGGCTACTTTACCTCTCTGTAAGAATGAAGTCTCCATCTCTCATGACCGGAACCTTTCTCACCACACTGATCTTACCAAAGTCTTCCCCATACTGCTGGCCTGAGGAGCAAAACAATTGTGACACTGATTTATCCAATATTACTTTTAAGAAAATATAGTTATTTTGTTGTTATAATGAATTTACACATATAGCATGATGATTATCTTTGTGAAAAAACTTTTCCATATACAGTATGTCTTTCATGTTTCATGACTTCTATCTAGTTATTGGGTCCAGTTAGATATTACCTTCTGAATAAACAAACAAGGTCATTATGTAACAAGTTCAAAGTTTGCAATTGGTTGTTTTCACCTAGAAGTTTATGGCCTACATATATACATATAAAATCGAACTTTCATTGTCATAATAGGCTAGGCTACTTCCTAACTGTATTTGCAGTAGGCCCATATTTACTAAAATGGTTGGGTGCTTGCTTCAAAATAATATTTTTTGGATTTACCTCGAATAGAATTTCACTATATTTGAACATATTTTATACACACCAAAACTCTGTTGTGTAGAAGTCGTCAACATAAATACTATATATTCAATATAAACGTTATAAATCACATTCCAAATATCTCGCAGTAGCCTACCTGTAGCCAGATTAACAAACTTGAAATCAAACGGAATGTTTGTTTTCTTTGCAAAAATGAACACAGAGCGACATGGCTGAGAGTGCAGATCAAGATACAATTCCAACGGCATTTTCACAGATGTAGAAGGGATGTTATGTACCGAATCTCTTCCCAGCACCCGCTATCCTTTATGTTGGTATGGAGCCCCTCCCATATAGTCAAATGATTATAAAGGGTTCCGACAGTTCAATGTGGTGTCTGCTTCTGGTTGTCGGGTCAGGCGTTGGCAACATTTTGTAAATGTTTATAAAATTATCCAGACAAAATAACTGAGCCATAAAGGCGACTCAATGGACCATGCTATGATTCAGTTATTATTTGCATATAGACTGTTTTATTATAATGTCATATAATGAGCAATGTCTCAGACAGTTATTGTTTGCGAGTCTGGATCATTTCATGAACACATTTTTGGGCATTCACTAAGTGCAATTTACATTTTTTTTATTTTACCAAAGTTGATGACCAGTGATACAGCTGAAACAGTAGTGCAGTTGATAACTAGCGTTGTCGATTTCACCACAGTATTGATCATGTTATAAGTAGGTCAAGTCTTTTGTTTACTAAGATAATGGGCCTTTAAGACAGATTTGGGAGGAAGGCATAAGTCCAGAGACTCTCACCCAGGGACATCACGCACCCCAAAAATTTGAGGTGTCACAAAGTACATGAGAATGGCATTTTGCATTTTATAAAAATCCGAAACAGCTTTTTCCTACAATCTAGAGCCATAATTGTTATGCTTAATTTTATGTAAAAATATATATTTGTATTTATATGTATATTTTTCTGCATAGCTAAAGCATACCACTTGAGCTGTCTGTATTTTTTTTTAATGAACTAAATATGCTTTTCTGCATCAATGCTAAGATCTATGTGAAAGATTGAAAGGAATGTGAGTCTTATTCAGTACATTTAGTTATTGCATGCTTTTTTCAAGTCTACCAACCTTGCCTGCAGGTATGCCAGCTAAGATAGTTAGACAAGCTAACTACTCTAATTTGATAGCCTGAAATGGCTTCTTGGTAGTTAGTTATGAGGTTGGGAGATTAGGAACCTATCTGGGCTAGCTAAAGCCTACTTCAGAAAATTCCTAGATGGCTAGTGTTATTACAGAGAAACAACAACAACTAAACATTATGTGAAATTATTATTATTGGAAACAGGACAAATCTTACAGGGCATGTTCCCCTGTGCCCACTATGGGCATGACAACTCTGCTCTCAACCCCCAGAGACAAGGGCCTGGTCTAACAATGGTTTTGGTTAACTGGCAGTCCGTTTAAACTCTTTCATCTCCACTTGGAATGCAGTAGACTCCTGTAACATTTAGCAAATGAATAAATGGGCTCAACAGCCTTGGAGAGTACATGCGTGTCCCTGATGACGGCATGTGAATATTGTCATTTTTGTTCAGCAGTGTCTCAGAACACCTGACATAGATAGCCCTATTGCCCAAGTTTCAGATGTTTTTGTCACTTCCACTCTGCATGCACAGTTCTGTCAAATCAATTCAAATCACATTTTATTTGTCATACCCTTTTAAAAAAATAGAAAAATAATAACACGAGGAATAACTACACAATGAGTAACGATAACTCCGCAATATACACAGGGTACCAGTAGCAAGTCGATGTGCAGTGGTACAAGGTAATTGAGGTAGATATGTACATATAGGTAGGGATAAAGTGACTAGCCAAGAGGATATATGTTAAGCAGTAACAGCAGCGCATGCGATGAGTCAAAAAGGTTATTGCAAAATGGGGTCAATGCAGATAGTCAGGTTAGATATTTGGTTAACTATTTAACTAATTATTTAGCAGTCTTATAGCTTGGGGGTAGAAGCTGTTCAGGGTCCTTTAGGTTCCAGACTTGCTTCGGCTATTGCTTGCCATGCGGTACCAGAGGGAACAGTCTATGACTTGAGTGGTTGGAGTCTTTGACCATTTTTATGGCCTTCCTCTAACACCTCTTGGTATAGAGGTCCTGGATGTCAGGGAGCTAGGCCCCAGTGGTGTACTGGGCCGTACGCACTAGAGGTCGACCAATTCATCGGAATGGCCGATTAATTAGGGCCTATGTCAAGTTTTCATAACAATCGGAAATCTGTATTTTTGGACACCGATTTGGCCGATTTTTAAAATATATTTTTATACACCTTTATTGAATCTTTATTTAACTAGGCATGTCAGTTAAGAACACATTCTTAATTTCAATGACGGCCTAGGAACGGTGGGTTAACTGCCTCGTTCAGGAGCAGAACAACAGATTTTTACCTTGTCAGCTCGGGGGATTCAATCTTGCAACCTTACAGTTAACTAGTCCAACGCTCTAACCACCTGATTACATTGCACTCCACGAGGAGCCTACCTGTTACGCAAATGCAGTAAGCCAAGGTAAATTGCTAGCTAGCATTAAACGTATCTTATAAAAAACAAACAATCAATCAATCAATCATAATCACTAGTTAACTACACATGGTTGATGATATTACTAGTTTATCTAGCGTGTCCTGCGTTGCATATAATCGATGTGGTGCGTATCGTTGCTCCAATGTATACCTAACCATAAACTTCAATGCCTTTCTTAAAATCAATACACAGAAGTATATATTTTTAAACCTGCATATTTAGCTAAAAGAAATCCAGGTTAGCAGGCAATATTACCCAGGTGAAATTGTGTCACTTCTCTTGCATTCATTGCACGCAGAGTCAGTGTATATGCAACAGCTTGAGCCGCCTAATTTGCCAGAATTTTACGTCATTATTGTAAGGGATTTCCTCCTCTTCTTCCGAAGAGGAGAGGCGAAACGGATCAGAGGACCAATATGCGGCGTGGTAAGTGTCCATGGTTCTTTTAATATGAAAATTTACTCATGAACAACTGATACAACAAAAACAAGAAACGTGTGAAACCCTCAACAGCCCTATCTGGTGCAAAACACAAAGACAGGAACAATCACCCACAAACACACAGTGACACCCAGGCTACCTAAGTATGATTCTCAATCAGAGACAACTAATGACACCTGCCTCTGATTGAGAACCATACTAGGCTGAAACATAGAAAACCCCAAATCATAGAAAATCAAACATAGACTGCCCACCCAACTCACGCCCTGACCATACTAACTAAATACAAAACACAGGAAATAAAGGTCAGAACGTGACAATTATGACATAACATTGAAGGTTGTCCTTCTTTTCCCTCTGTCAATCAGGTTAGTATTGTGGAGTAAATACAATGTTGATCCATCCTCAGTTTTCTCCTATCACAGCCATTAAACTCTGTAACTATTTTATAGTCACCATTGGTCTCATGGCGAAATCCATGAGCGGTTTCCTTCCTCTCCGGCAACTGAGTTAGGAAGGACGTCTATCTTTGTAGTGACTGGGTGTATTCATACACCATCCAAAGTGTAATTAATAACTTCACCATGCTCAAAGGGATACACATTGTCTGCTTTTTTATTTTTACCCATCTACCAATAGGTGCCCTTCTTTGCAAGGCATTGAAAAACCTGGGTTGAATACTTATTAACATTTCAGCTTCTCAGTTTTTATTAATTTGTAAACATTTCTAAAACATATTCTGGGGTATTGTGTATGTGACTAAAACATATATACATTTTATAAATTCTAAATTCAGGCTGTAACATAACAAAATGTGTAAAAAGTTAAGGGGTGTGTAAACTTTCTGATTGCACTGTACACAATAATACATAGATTTACAGATGAACCAATATTAACATGAGTTGAGTATTAGGCTACTGTACAGAGAATGTTACTCACACAGACTGGAGTTTGAAACAGACCTGACATGTTATTAAGGCTAAGGTTTATATATCAAACACCTCTTAGGATTTATAGCTGGCCCTCTCTGTAAAGACCAGTGTGATTTTCTCAGTGTTGCTCACAGGTGATATTAAACAGAAACCCTTTCCTGAGAAGGGAATACAAGGTCCTGAAGACATCACACTGGTGTTTGCCATTTGAAACAGACTGAGGCAGAGAGGCCTAATGCAGCCAAGCTTTAAAATTCATTTCACCCCCACCCAGCGGATGATCTCACTGGAGAGCAATGCAGCGCACAGTTTGGAGTCAAAATTCTAAACATACAGCAGAGGAAATCGATCCGTTCCAACATTATATAATCTGTGCATCTGATAAACAAACAATAGCTTCAATTCATAGTACATTGGGTAAAGCTATGTTTTTAGGTTCAAGGGCAAAATACTACAACAATAAACAATATACTTTTTTATGTGCTGTAGTTAGTGGAGCATAATGCTTGCAATAGTCCATACTATTCATTGAGTTCATGTCACCTGAACAAAGGTATTCACCTCATCATGTATCTGTCTGACCAACAGGGGGCCAATGAGGTAGGTGAGATGAGGTGGTTGAGAGGGACACTGAGGTCAGTGTTCAACCACCTGGCCCTGGTTCAAGAGAGAAACAGTAATCAAGAAGGATGGGCAGTGGGCACAGCACTGGATTATTGGGAATATATTTCCTGGAAGGTCTTACCTTCTTGTTGGGTGTCCACTCAAGTCTTCAAGTCCTTGAAATGCTTTAGTTAGTTTTAGTCAGCAATTTCAAAGTCATTCACACACACGCACGCGCACAAACACACACACCTCTTTATACTATAACTTTCTGTTAACAAGCCCACTGTGGTTTGTGTGTTGTAATTCTCTTTCAGAAAAATGTGATTTATTAGGGCTTTTTCCCTGTGCCTACCTACCTGTATGTAATTAAATAAACTAGCCCTGTTAAACTCCCCAATCCTGTTATTTAATGCCCATCCTTACTGAAATCAACTTAAATAGAGTTTGACTGCCTCTCTGTGGCTTAAATGCCTTGCTGTCGCTTAAATGCCTTTCTGTGGCTTGAATGCCTTTCTGTGGCTATAAATGCCTTCTGTGGCTTGAATGCCTTCTGTGGCCTAAATGCCTCTGTGGCTTAAATGCCTTTCTGTGGCTTGAATGCCTCTGTGGCTTAAATGCCTTTTGTGGCTTAAATGCCCTGTGGCTTAAATGCCCACTGTGGCTTAAATGCCTCTCTGTGGCTTAAATGCATCTATGGCTTAAATGCCCTCTGTGGCTTAAATGCCCCTGTGGCTTAAATGCCTTGCAGTTGCTTTTGCAGCTTTTTTTGTGGCTGGTGTGACTTGTCAATTTGGAGATGGGCACCACTCCTAGGACCAAAGTTTGGGTTATGAGAGTTGTTGTGACACAATATTTCCAAAATCAAAGACAAAAATGGTGAATGGGCTGTTGTTATATGGAAACAATCGCACAACTTGTTGCAAACGAAATGTATGTAGCCTACAGTATGTGTCATTACCAGTTGGCTGAAATGAATAGCCATACGTGTATTAATATCAATCCAAAAATAAACCAACACCTTCAATAGCGTTGTTGAAATATTTATTGATGAATAACACATTTGAGTTTCACATAAGTCATTTTTTCCAAAGAGAAAATGCATTAGTTTCCTATTCTTTCAATTGCAGGTAGATTATCCGTTTTGAATCCCAAAAAAATCCATGTTAGCGCAGCACAAAATGGGTTAAATGTTACGTTGTTGCGGGTGGAATTATCACTCCAGAGTCCAGACTATAAAACGCGTATTTGAAGAAAGAA